>NC_092031.1:22104911-22406161 GCF_042242105.1 Pempheris klunzingeri
CAAAGTGCATCCTGGCAGAAAAGGGAGCTTGGTGATGTAGTGACTGCTCACAGGGTCAGTGAGCTAATCGCTAACACACTAGCCAGCATGCCAGTGCTAGTCAGTTGAAATAGTTCTCCCAGCCTGATAGCTTATTAACTGTCAGCAAGGTAGGCAGCTTGGTTGCAGTTATAATATTCAGGACATGTATTTGCAGAAAGGGGCTTGTAAATAAGTGTAAGTCACGACACGGTTAATAAGCTCCAAAAACGTAACGTCTCTCTGATTCTCTGGGTGAAGAATTCCGATGCTTTTACTGCGCTTTCCCTTTAGATTGCTTTTTGATCTAAACCCCCAAATGTCTCTGCTTTAAATGCTGTTTCCCTGCCACAAAGGAGCTCAAAGGTCAAGGTCATGTGTCCTGCTACAGGATCCTTCGTGAGGGCAGAGGACAGTCTCTTGACCACGCTCATGCTCGCAGACCAACACTGTTCTCACGTTAAAATTATGTTTTTTGTTTAAGATTTTGCTATTTTGCATGTGAATTTAGTGGCTTGGCTAGATGCAGGGAACCCTGAAAGAAAGAGAGCGACGAAGACTGAGAGAGTGGAGGAGAAAAATGGACGCCGGTGGCGGGTTTGTGAGAAAGAAGACGGGGAGGAGATGAGATCCCCCCTTATCTTTCACGGCAGTTACACTTTGTGGATTTTTATCTCAGCTGGCAGAGAGGCATGTGAGGCTTGCTTCATCCAGCCTTTAACTGATTATCTATTTGTCAACATTTCTCACCATTTCCCCTTTTCAAAGCCCCGGGGAGGTCTGGGAATATTGACTTCCACTCCTACAGAATGTAAAGTCAGATCCCAAATTGAGTGCAGAGCCTCCTCTCCTGCCAGGCGTGATTCTGTACCTTCAAGTGTACACCAGGGCTCTAAATCAGCCGAGTATTTAAAGATCGACCCTACACACAACAATAACGTGTCAATTACTGGACATCTCGTGTATAACCTGCAGGGAAATGCCCTCGATTGAGGAGAAATGTTAAAGGCACCAGCACACCCCAGCTTTCTGTTGATTTTCCATTCATCAGCTATTAGCCAAAGTGTCATTCCTCTGTCCTCCCAGAGACCACGTTTCAGTCCGATCTGAAACAAACAATTAAACGAGCCGAAAAGCTTAATATGATTAAAAAACGATCAGCGACGTCTGTGGCAGGAGCCAGTGTGTGTAATTGGATTACTAATGGGGAGCACAAATGAATAGCGGTGGGGAGACTGGAGCTCTGGAGAGACCTGGATGAAGTGTGATTTCTATTCCGATGCAGTGGGCATATTGTGGTGAGAAAATAAGCGCTGCAAATCATGTCACTGTCCCAGATGTAAGGAGTCATTACATTTTTCAAATGAGTGCATTTCTGATAACCTCAGTGCATGTCCCTTCAGAAATACATTCCAGGACAATAAGGGCAAGTCTCATTAAGTTGGTTAATTATTTTACTGGGAAGACTGTCCACTGCTATGACCACAACAAAAAGGCTCAGTCCACCCAAATTAGAAAAAAGCATATTTTCTCACTGACCCCTGGGGGAATCTAGCCATGCAGATAGTTTTGGGTTTATTTACATGGGCTTTTAGATATCTGTCTCTGTGATTTCTGTCTCCTTCTCCAGTGCAATGAAAGTTTTTAGTACTCGCAGCACTGTAAAATGGCCTTTAAAAAATTCAATAGCAACGTGTCTTCTCAGAAACAGTGTCCCAGTTACTTAGGATCAGTGCTTGGATTGGAATAAAAAAAGGAGCTGGCGCTCTAAGCACCCCTTCATAGCACCCACATGTAGAAACTGGGTGCACAAATTGCAAATTGTTACAAACGAGTGATTGACTACACCAAGTGCTAACAGTAATTAATGTGAGCAAATCATGAGTCAGGCTCTGACCATTTATGGACAGTGGTTTTCACAGGTGTTTTCCAGCATCTTTCCTGACCCAGAAGCCTGTGAGCTAGTTCACTTAGTGAAAGTTCACTGTTATCTTTACATGACACGCTCTTCTTTTTGAAACATACATCCACCAACTGAAGATCCACCTGCTGCTGCTGCTGCTGCTGCTTCACATATGGCTTAGCAAAAGTCACGTCCATCCACCTGAAGGCTCCGAGTCCGTGTTCCCACAAAGGAAGTCATTATTGCTTCTTGGCTCTGCTGATGTTTCCCGATGGGGAGTGATGGGGTCAGATGCCGCAAATCAATATCATTCATAGTCTACACTCATATAGTAATTCATTCCTCATTAGCTTTCTGAAGTACTATATGAATCCCTTTTTATTAGAAAGCAGTGACTCTGAATAATAAGCAATGGTGGGAAGATCAAGGAGGCCATTGACATCTGACTTCCAGACCTTCTTAGAACAGAGAGAATGGTTACCATTATATCATCTGACCAACACTGCGGGCTCCATGTGCTGAGGACGGAGTGGCAAAATCAGCAAATGCTAATCAGTGGCCACTGAGTTAAGAAATGTAATGCTCCAGTACTATATACCGGTGTGTACTTTCTACTGAGAAAATAGTCCCCAGGAAACTGTTCACAGCCTGTTCTGTTGATTATCATGAGTAATGACACGAGTATGAGACACAATACTTTTAAAACATTTCAAGGCAATTTTTCAAACAAAACTGGAAAGTGCAATATATTACCACCACCCTTCCTCCCAAATGGCAGCTCTCTTCTGTTTACTGTTCTCAGCAGACCCTGGATTTTGCAGAGAATTTTGTAGAGGACAACATAAGCTTTATTAGATGGTGGCTCATGTGTTTGGGGACTGGATGGATGCTATCCTCTCTTCAAATGTATCCTCATATCAACTGGGCTATTTCTGCTGTGTTTTCCTTTTTTTTTGTTTTTGTTTTTTGGCCACAATGCGGAGATCTGTCTCTGGCCCCTCAGATTCGCCGTGCCCGAAGGCAGTAATAAACTACAGACATGTTTCCTCAGCTCAAACACCACCTTTCGCTGCCACCTCTCTGCGACACAGGCCATATCATTATCCTCACAAGCAACAAAAATGCCTCTGCAATCTCGGTGCAGCTCCCTGCCGTCCGTCAGCCGGCTCTATCAGGCATCTCTGCAGCTCAGACTTACACCGAATGCACAAAATTACAAAGAAAATCCACTCTTGTTACGAATGTGCTCCTTGCTCTTTCTCTCCTGTGAGGAAGAAGGTGAGAGCGTATAAGGATTTACTGGGAGCTGACTGACACCATAAAGCTGGTTGAAAGTGTTTGTATTGTGAAATATCCCGTTGTCTAATAAGAAAACAGAGCCTAACCTTGCACAGAACTCCTCTGTTAACATGAGTAAAGTGACACAGATAGTGTACGCAGACTACAGTGAGGATACAAGTGTTTTTGGCTGCGGTCCCAGTAAGCTATTGATCCTAGATGTTCTGTGCTCTATGAGTCTGTCTGCTGCTGGATTTTTGCGGCGCTCGTGTGCATCTGTTTGTCTGGCGGTGGACCAGATAAGGAAACACAGAGCAGAGAGGTACAGACGACAGTGAGCAGTCTAAATGTGCTTCTGAGGGCGTTTCTATCTCTGATTCTTTCATCCTTTGCAACAGCTTCTGATTGCTCATCCGCGGGCGTCAGGCACGACCGACACTAGATGGCGGTGTTTATTTCTAGTTGTGAGCTCAGCTTCCCATACACATTAATACTGAGAAAAAAGTTGTACTCTTAAACTCAGATATTGATATTCCTATGCAATATAGCACCCCACAACATTAACTGATAAATGCTCTTGTTTGCAGTGCTGTTTACCTCGAGCAGCACTGCTTTTTCATGTATTGATTTTTGAATTAGTCTGTATTAAGATAAGCCTGTCAGCCTTTTTCACTTCTTACTCTTACATAGCACTTTTTGAGCACAATTTTCAGCTTCCTTCATTTGCCCCCTGCGGACGCCATAATCGGTGATGCTCTGAACAATACGAACAAAAGGACCTTTCGAGAAGGTGTGACAGAGTGTCTTCTGCTGCCATTAGACTGACAGAGGAATGCAGACAGAGCTCGGCGTGCCAAGTTAAGCAAACCATCGATATGCTATTGCCTGGCAACAATGATTCGCCCGGCATAATGTGAAAATTGGATTGCAGGACTCGTGATGAGAGCCTCTCTGTTCCTGCTATCACCAAGGTGTTACTGAGCGTGTTTATGCTCTCAGCACTGCCGTGCTTGTTGGAACTATCAGGACAAATACAGCCATACTGCCTCTGCTAAGTATCGGCGCACTAATTTATGCCCAAGAGTGCTTTAAGCAAGCACGCATGTGTTCTATATTCTCATGAGAGAAGCTGTTATAGAAAGGGTCAGAGTAGAGTGCGTGGGTTTTGATTATTGGTCAGAGAGAGACAGAGTCCTGCTCATACCCGATAAGCACGGCAGCAGAACAAAATGCAATGCATGGCCCTCTATTGACAGCCTCTAGTCCCCTTGTTTGTCAGTAGAAGGCATTGGACCAGTCTTGGATCACTTTCCATGTATTGATCAAAGCAAATGGAACAACTTGAGTGGAACCCAGTGGCCAGACTTAATGTGATTCTGATATTTGTGTGTGTGTGTGTGTGTGTGTGTGTGTATGTACGTGGGTGTGCATGTGTATATGACAGGCAGGTTGACGTGGTGCCTGGGGAGACCTGATTACACCAGACCTCTGTCCCTGTGTGAGACAGGGGGCCCTTGACTCGTGGCCATGTGCCTGACAATGCTGTCACATCCAGTGCACACACACACACACACACACACACACACACACACACACACACACACACACACACACACACACACACACACACACACACACAACACACACACACGCACACTGTTCACATTTGAGAGATTGGAGAATAAACTCATCAATAGCGAAGCACTGTTATCTGTCATCCTGTCCACCTCTAAATGTTATCCCGGGCTTGGAAATTGGCACAGAGCACCTTGTGACCAAAAAAGTACATTTGTCTCTGTCCTATCCTCACCCTGAAGGACAGTTACTGTTTATTACAACTTTGGTCTTATTTTTGTAGCTGTACATCATTTCTATTGATTATAACAGCACTGTACTCAGCAAGTAATTGTTAAAAATGCAAGTTGTACAACACAACTATAGTAAATATGGTGAAACAGTCTGTGATGCGTTTAGATTATATGTATATTTTTATAATAACAATGTATGAAATGACAATATGAAACCTGTGAACCAACAACCCAATGGTCAGATACAAAATGCAGCCAGCTCTATTTAGAACATGGGGTAGTGCTGCATTCTGTTCATACAGATGAATAAAGAGTATCTGGAGTTCTTCTTAGCTGTTCTTTAAGGCATAATATGTAACACTTCTAAAATGTCTAAAAAGGACTAGACGATTGTCATTCGTTTTGTTGAGTTGTGTACTTAAGTTATCCCAAATATCTCCAGCAATGTTCCAACCCTGAGAAATCCATTTCTTATTCAGGGAGATGTGGGACATATCCCCTCTAGTTGCTATAACGTCCTGGGAAACATCAAGATGATACGTCAGAGTGAGAGGAGGTCACTGAAATGTGCAATATCACAGCAACACAGCATTCTGTCATTACTTGCAGACATTTTGCATCACAGCAATCCAGTAGAGACCTAATTTATTGACATGATATTTCAGGTCTAGAGGCTCATACAGGCCACCATGCTAATGTGTATGGAGGCATACATACTGTATCCTACTGTTCTTTTCACCATCTTTCTGGACTCTGTCTCTTTAAGGCTCCCCTTCTGAACAGCCTGAACACCATCCACTTCTGGATCAGCTCCGAAGGGGAGCCACATTAGCCAAGCAACCTGCTAACAGCAAGTTCACCAGACTAATAAACAGTAAAACAGAGTAAAACTTAAAACATACAGCCTCCAAGTCCATGCTTGGGCTTGTACCGAAAAGAAAACAGTAAAATAACACACAACAGTCGTGTTTGCAGTTGTCATGTCATGTTGCCGTCTGGGTCTTTACTTCCACAGATGGTGGGAGGACATGGGACTGCTTTGTGGGTTTTTGCTGCCAACGACAGCAAAATTTGCTTGCTTTGCTCGAAACCTTCTACATCTTATTACCAGAGCTAGAGTTAACCACGTGGCAACGGTGGAGAGGTGGATTCGGGTTTTCAGTAGGCAGGGCCCTCGGCCTGCTGAAGGGCTGCAGGAAGTCACATGATTTACAAATCGTTGAGTGTGATGTCACAAATGGGACCAAATTAAAAACAGAGCGTTTTCACAGACGCTTACTGAATGATGGAGCAGGAGGAAAAGAGAAAGGATGCTCCTCTCTCCTTTTAAATTAGGATTGGGCTGAGACAAGAGGAGGGCTAGTTCTCAGGAGCTGAATTTAGAAAGTATGAAAAAAAAATTACTCAAAATTTCATATTAATGGTAAATTGTTATGTCTGGGAGAAAAAGGCTGGGCAAGGAATTGATCTTATTTTGAATTTTCCTGTCCTCTGAGGTATTTGGACAGTTCAACAAGTGGACCCTGACAGAAGCCGCCCACATTGATCCTGGGTCTGTTCGAGGTTTCTTCCCATTAAAGGGGAGTTCTTCCTCCACTGTTGCTCAATATAACATCTGATGCTGCTCATGTGGGAATTCTTGAATCCTTAATTTTGAATTCCTGAATCGTTGGGTCTCTCTCTAATTAAAGAGTTTGGTCTAGACCTACTCTTTGTGTAAAGCGTCTTGAGATAACGCTGTTGTGAATTGGCTCTATATAAATAAAGATTGATTGATTGATTGATTGATTGATTTAATCAAATATGCACACTTCCATCCACAGAAAGGCTGATTGCAGGGAATTCAACAAGTGCATCAAATGAAGAACACCATCCTAACACCACCCTTTCACTGCAGGCAGTACCTTCACGTCACTACTGTGCAGATCAGTGGCCATATGCTCACATAAAACCACTCCAAATGGAAAGTGAATGCCAGGATCAAGTGGTTCTTTATCGCTAGCACATCTCAAAGACAGTGCTCTTTAGAAATGATAATATTCTACAAAAGAAGAGAGAAATCCTGGAAGAGATCACTTTATATCCACTGTTAGACCCCCGTTGCAACAAACTGGAATTATTTTTCACCAGCATGTCAAAGATCGGCAGACAGCAGGAAAAAACACTCACATATGTGTTTCACTGCACACAGAGACATGTGTGCAGAGTCACCCCCCCCCCCCCCCCACCGGGAGGGTGGTTATTATGAAGACAGTGATGTGGCCACACATTTGACCTCTGCCATGTGTTATAGGTGGATCGACATGAGCACGGCATCTCATTCTACTGCGTCTGACCCCACGTCAGCTCCACCAAGGTGGGTGTCACCTCATTCAGAAATGAGGCGTCGCTCTCTCCTGCAGATCGCTGCCCCCTTTTTGCTCGACGACAGGGCCCGTAAGCTTCCACAGGCGAGGATGCGCGAGTGATAAATCCTAAGAGGCAGCGGAGGGAGGAGAGGGAGGGGAAAAACAGAGGGACGACAGAAGGGATAGAGGAGGAGTGAGAGGAGATGATTGTGAGAGAGGTATGGGGGAGATTGCAGGGGTGGAAACATGGGAAAAAGGGGTATGCAGAGAAATAAAAGGTGTAGAGGTGGAGGAGCGCATCAATCCCCCCCCCCCCCGGTTCATCTCAGCACGACTGCAGCCTTGTTCAACCTCAGACAGCAGAAAATAGGCCGAGCCATCTATCTATGTACAGAACTGCAGAGACCAGATGAGTGAACCTGTAAACCCTGATCTGGGGTCAGCTTTCTCTCTGAATGGCTGAGTTCATAGGTGGGAGATTGGAAAAGCTGGTCCTCAATCCACAGTCTGACAAAAAACTATGAGCACAATTTGTTGAGTCATCGTTGTTTCCGAATCTTGACCCAGCAAATCATAAAAATGATGACTCTTGAAGGAGATCAGGCAGGAAAACCTCTCTTACAAAAAGGACTATTTAGAATTTCACTGTTAGCAGCTTTTCCAGCGCCTGTTTAATGCCACCCAACAGATACAAAAAGAATGGCTGATATGTTTTCAGTTCCCCTGAAAGATGATAAAATACAAAAATATTTTTTTGTGGAATGAACATGAGAAAAACTCTTCCACCCTCAGATTTTGCCCACAAACTCCTGGATATAAATCTGAACACACAAGTGACAAACTGAAACTGATCCATATTTTATGAGCATACAAGGTGTCAAGTTGGCTTTTAGCTCTTCAACTTTTTAAAGGCAGACTATTTTCAGCTTAAAAGGACGACATTCTCACTCTCATGAGAGAAAGCTTCATCTCTTTTAGCGTTTTTTCCTGTCACGTATTTTGCTAAAGGCTTTGCTAATCATGAATGTGCTGTGTGCAGTTTACTAATGTCACATTCACATCATGTGGCAGTTCATCCGAGTCATAATTATGACTGAGAAACCTTTTTTTTTCCCCCTTTTTCCCTCCACTATGTTTGACCTACAGCTAATGGCACAGAAATGCCTAAAAAAGAAAAAAAAACACAGAGGCTTCAGTTAAAGATTTTTGAGATTAAAACAACACAAAGTAAGACGGTAAGAAACGAAGCAAAAGACTATCAGCTGCCATCTTGAATGGTTGGGTGAAGTGAATGCATCTTTCATGAATTTGACTGCCCTCATCATTAAAGATGACAGCATTGGGTGGTTTAAGCTGCCTAAAATCAACCAAACCCTGTCATTTTTCATTTGCAATGCACCGCTACCAGAAACTCCCGTTGCCATGTTACCTCGATAAAAAGGTCATATTAAACAAAGCGTGCCGGATCTTTAGTTCTTTAGATCTCTGCCAGACAATCCTCGGTAACTTGTAACCACTGTAAGCTTTTTTATCTACCTATTTATCTCAACCTACAACCTTTGCTCCACATGGGCTGTTCATAACTGGAGTCTTAAGCTGCATACACAAAGGCGTCTTAAATTTTTTGTTCATGGAAATATTTCAATAAAGTTGTTGAGGAAATTACAGCCAAGATAAGGGAAACAGGGAGTATTCATGTGTGTAACTTTAGTGGATGATAACATATTGGGTATGAAATTAATCTGTAGATGTTTTGGTCCGAAATGAAGCCATACTTGTCAACGGATGTTGTTTTTTTGTGAGACATGGCAAAGGCAAGAACCGCAGCTTTTATATGGGACATTGTAGCTACATTGTAGTGGAGCTCCGGCACTTTCATATCGGCAGTGATAAACACTCCTATAGCTTTAGTTATTACTTTGGGACAGTCTGAATCTAACGCTTTTCAACACATTCAGGTGATGCTGTCATAGATTTCCTGTTTGAAGTGTTTCCACATACATACTGTTTCACATTAATGGTAGTACATTCTTTCATTACACTTGATAGACAACAACTGGTGCAGTGACGAAACTTTTCTGGGTAAAACTTGTGCTGTAGAATGTCTCTTCTCTTCTCTTGCATGTGTAGGCATGTAATATGTATCACTGTGGTAGATTCCACAGTCACACAACAGCTTTTTATCATGATGTCGCAAAAAATTTGACTGTTGGCTGTTACACCCTTGTTAACCATATGGGAGATCATATGAGAGATGTTTTTTGTCACAGTCATGAGTTGTTTTGGAAGGCACTCACTAGGGCAACATTATTATGTGACTCAGTTATAAGGATTTGTTGGGCATGCCATCCCTGAGAAGAAAAAGCTCAAACCCTGTCCCCAGACATCAAGTTGACGTCCAATCACAATGGTTAATAAAATTATAAAAGTAAAAAATATGTGTGGCTAATACCATATAAGTTGTTGTTGTCCTTTTTCTGGCTGCTCCCTTCCAGGGCTTCCAGCATTAGTTTTTTACACCGGATGCCCTTCCCGACGCAACCCTCGCCCATTTTTGGTAGCCGGGACTGGGAGGGAGTCAAACCCGGGTTCCCCAGGCCGATGGCATGCGCAATTATCCACTGCGCTACCGGCCGGCTAATACCATATAAGTAAGGATAGAAAAAACTGAGATCATGGGACATCCATCCATTATCTATACCGCTTATCTGTCAGGGGGAGCTGGAGCCAATCCCAGCTGACTTTGGGCGAGAGGCGGGGTCACCCTGGACTGGTCTCCAGCCAATCACAGGGCCGACACACAGAGACAGACAAACACTCATGCTCACACTCACACCTACGGGCAATTTTTTTTTCACGGGACATGATAAACAATAATGAAAAAACTATTTAAGGTTAGGGAGCGATCATTACCTGTTGGATTGTTATACACTGTTGCCCATAAAGTTGGAATAATTGTTCAAAACCACCAATTTAGTTAAAGCCTGAATACACAGTTTGCAAAGGTTCATTGTGGTTTAAGTTTCACTGCGATATGTTTGGATATATGGATATATATATATGTTTTTTTGTATCAATAAAGTTGAGAAGATATACACTTTATTTATCAAGAATAAATCACATTGTCACAATCATTTCATGAGAAGAGGTAAAAAACATTTGATTCCAACTTTATGGGCAACAGTGTATATAACATGAACCATGTTCTCCTCAGACTTACTTTCCAGTTTGCTTTGTAAAAGGAACACAACTTCCTGCATTGACTCTAAATATTGGCTCGAGATGTAAATTGTGTGTGAGCAAAACTTCACAGGGATATTGGGCAAAACAGTTTGGGAAGTAATGACACATTTTATGTACGAGGAACGAGGTATTGGAAACTGTGTGGAGTGTCTTTGAACCAGCACATTTAAACACAACTTATCAGGACCAACAGTTGAAGTGATTTATTGAAATTAGAGTGTTGTTTTTGTGTGTGTGTGTGTGTGTGTGTGTGTGTGTGAGGATGACAGATAACAGTGCTTCGCTATTGATGACTTTATTCTCTAATCTCTCAAATGTGAGAGATGTCTTACAACGTGTGTGTGTGTCTGTGTGTGCGTGTGTGTGTGTGTGTGTGCGACTCACTGTATTTGTAATCACAAGTTATTCATGTTGCAAAACTCTTACAAAGACAGACGAGGAAAAAACACAATCTTGAAATAATCCAGCTGGAGATGGACTAAGAATGTGAGCTGCTTACATTCAAGTTCTCCTAAATCTCTTTGTCACACTCTCAACACACTCTTATTATTTTCCATCCGTTCATAAACACTAATGAAGACGACTAATTGGGACTGTGTCAACTGTGTTCGTGGGAAGTTAGCGAGGGAGAGTGAGTGCACGGGAGAGGGATGGAAACAAACCAATTACAGGCATTGATTTACTTCCAGGCGTCCTTATGGCCGGCTTAGCTTGCCAGTCAGGTTCCAGGTAATTCAGGGGATTGCATCCATAGCCATGTACTTCAGTTATCGCTGAAATCCCATCTCAGCCTCCATGAAAGCACACGGTGAGACAGGAATATTAATAAGCAGCTATGGCGTTCAGAATCTGGGCCCGTAGGATCTTCCATGATCCACAGTGACACCTCCTCACTCTTTCTCCACAACGAGGGGCCACCATTTCGTGTTTTATATTCTCCCGGCGTGCGTGATGAGTTGACTACAAAGATAACTTATAGCATGTTTCTTTTATACTCCAGGTCTCAGATGTTTTCTGGATGAAATGCTTTCAAACATGCCACAGCGCACTCGCTCTCAATGCACCACTGATTAGCGCGGTACACACTCTAATCGTTCATGTGAAGGACTTTTTCTTGTTGGGCGTCTCTAATTGTCCAGAGCCGAGAAAACCTCATTCCCCCGCTCTGTTTGATGGTTGAATGCCCCTCGTTATTATACAGTTCTGCGGTTTCAGAGGCTGAAGGACAAGATCTGAAGGACGAGAGACAAAAGAGAGGCTTGGGTATCCATTATGACCCCCTCCAACCCAACTCAAAACAGGTTCAAACAAACTGCCTCCCCAATTCAGCCATCCACTTTTTCACATCCCGCCTTCATCTTTCAGACTTGTCCTCTCACCTCTTGACTTTCTCCTCTTTTTTCTGTCCACCACCCCCTCCTCTGACTCTTCAATCCCAAGCGTTTGGCTGCCAGTGGGATCAAACCACAGCGAGATGTATGAGCGTGGAGAAAAATGGATGGCTAATTCAATCAAGTCTATTATTCCTGAGGCAGCGCCGTGTTATCAGCGGCACTGCAAAGGCGTTTTGATGCATTGCCTTCATGCTCAGCCTCGCCCCCGCCCCACTCCCACAGAAATCAAAGTTGTTGTGGTCCGGGGTGGGGGGTGGGAAGCTTCACGGAGTCATCAGAGACCAGAAAGGGCTTGTTTCAGCAGGGGGACACACAGCAGTGAGCCGTTTGCCTTCGCCACAAGGAAGCTGCTGTCGCAGCAGTGAGGGGTCGAGTGTCAGGTGTCAACATCATGTGCAAACAAGACGTGAATCATATCAGCCAGTGTTTAGGTAGAAAGATCAGTTCAGTTAGCGACATCAGACTGATGTTGCAGATATGAACAAACAGCATATACATATGCTTGTTGTCGTTCTTATGATTCCTTTTCTCTTGTTTAAATAATCTTCATGATTAATTCCCACTTTTACATAGTATCCCAAAGTATGATTTCACTATTAAATGTATCATCTGGTGGCTTTAAAGCTGCGCTGCTCAATGTTATTATGAGGAATGGATCAGATGGGTAATGTAAGTGATCATAGACTCAGAAACCAGCTCATAGACCAGCAGACAATTATCACCCAGTTCTGCACAGCATATTAACTTCTTTAAGCTCATTAGTTTGATTTTATGGCCATAAACTTATATATAAACTTACTGATATACACACACACACACACACACATATATAAACTTGCTCTGTGTAAAATAGCTGATGTAGCGTTAATGCACTTGTTCTTTCAGGTTTTTCGTTTAAACTACATTTTAGTTGTGTACTTAGTGCTTAATGACATCACTGCCATTTCTTCATCGTCTCATCTTGGAAAAAGGTTGTTGATGAACATAGTATAGTCATACTTTTAGTTTACAAAGTTCCAACTAGTAGGAAATGCTGCAATGAGATGTGAGGTTTGAAAACATCCAAGCATATCATTGGTCTGCTTTTCAAATCTTTTGTGTGTGAATGAACCTAATGTAAATGACAGACACGATGTAATATAGTATATATGTTATGAAGAGTTTTGAGGAGGAGGGGGCGCTTTGCATTTCCAAAATGCATCAGGGAGTTTTGTGGATTTGATGGATGAACCATCCGGTGGGTCCTGCAGGACTTGTGCCGGTGAGCTGGAGAGTGTTGACGGATACAAATCCTTTATAAAGTCTGTAGCACCTCTCTGGCATACTGAAAGGCCCATTAACTGTCAGTATCCAGTCAGTTGTTTCTTACAAACTGTAATGCCTTGCACTGTATGCGCAGTCATTTCCTCATTACTCATTTCACTTGGAGTGAAGTTGGACTCTCTAAAACCTTCACATTCAATGTCACCTCGTATCCAGTATATGGAAAACGATAACCTTTGCAAAAAAGCTAAACTAAAAATAGACATGAAAAAAAGGTGATCAAAGGAACAGTTGAGCGCTTTGTGGAACAGAGGAGGAGATGGACACAACTCTTACATCTGTGTGTAAAGTTTGGACGTGGAGCTGGGATGCAATTAGCCTGGCTGAGCACAAAAACTGGAAGCCTCGCCTGGGTTTGCCTAAAATGAAAAAAAAAACAAAACACCCTCTAACACTTTAACTCGCTAATAAATACACTGGCTAATGTGTAATGAGAAAAAACAACAATTTTAAGAACCGGGCGGATAGATTAACAGCGACGTTACAGAACTTTCACCCAAGGACCACAAATGTCATGGACACGAACAGAAATGCATAAACATACGAAATACAAGAGTTTGCATGCTTCTGTTGTGTTGTTGGGTATAATACTTCACTTCACTACATCCAGTCTTTATGGTAAGCTAGGCTAACCACGCCAGCATGATATTCTCGTCTCACTCTCAGAAAGGAAGCGTTTTAAATGGAATGATCGAGGAGCACAAAAATATACTGTAATTAATTATTTGCCTGGGATGTAATAGGAAAACCTTCGGGGGGTCTTGAGTGAACATTTGTCAGACAACAACAAATAAAAATCACAAGCGTGAACACACTGAATAACAGTACGTAAATGACAGAAGTGGTAATTGACAGCTTGGAATAAATTGACGGAGGTGAACAATGTGATTGAAGAGGCTCCAGTGAATAGTTTTGAGCAGGGTGAGGATTGAGACCAGAGACACATACAGACTAAGAGAAAAAAAAAAGCAGGCGGTGAGTGAAATATAGACTGATGGCTGAGTACAGACGGAGAAAATCAAAAGAACAGAAAGACTGAGATGGGATGAGCGTAAGGGCCGCAACGTGCAAGTTCATAAACAATATAAAAAAAGAGAATGATGAAAGAGTGAGAGAGACAGAGAAAGACTGAAGAGACGCAGAGGGAGCGGTGGAGAGAACAGCAAATAGAATCTCTCTATTTAAGACAGGCTGTGCGAGAAAATCATTTTCCCTCACGTCCAAGCTGTGTTTCATTTAGGCCATTAATCACAGCTATAATGGAGAGCTGAGCCCTGTGCTCCTACACACTCTCTTGACATCACACACACACACACACACACACACACACACACACGGTAACATGCTGTATGGTGAGTACTAAGCAGCGAACCTAATGGCGTCATGGGAGGCAGTGTTGCCAGGTGTACGATAATTATCGTATTTGTACGATAATTTTGCCCTCTGTACGATCAATAATCCAAAAAAGGCCAAATGTACGATAATTTGACAGTTTTCGTGAACGTGTGGTTCCAATCAGCCTTGCTCAAATCTGCCGTACAGTTTTTGTGAACTCTGAAGGCATCTCTTATCACGTGACATTTCCAACCAATCGTAACTGGTTTAGCGTGAGATAGGAGCACCTGGATACAAGTGACGTTGGTCTCGGAATAACGAGCATGATTGGCTGATCGTGCCCCATTAATTCATTGATTTGTTTTATTATTGAGTAATAGTTGGCAGCAGGCACTTTTGAAGTTTGAAGATGTGCAGTTATTTGTCATTTTTGAGGACAAAGAAAAAAGATTGTTCATATAAGTAATTCAAATAGTATTCAAATGTTGGACTGCAAAAATAAATAGTGAAGCCAGACTTACTCCTTATTTTCTTCTCAGTTATTATGAATACTGTTTCAAAAAAGTTAACCTGCTGTGTCAGTTCCCCTCACGGTGGGTGGCCTCATGATTTAGCTCATTAGTTCCCACCTGTCATTTGTTTATGGGGGACACATTAGTGTAACACAGCTAAGCTGGAGCACACAGCAGTGGATGAGGACGCTTTTAAACACATATAGAACCACTATATTTGACTATCGTGCAACAGTAAGCTTGTTATTTTGGTTATGACGGGTGTACGATAATTTACCCCAAAATACGATCATTTCGAGTCTGTGGTACGATAATTCTACATTTCCCACCTGGCAACACTGATGGGAGGGAACTACAACACAATTGAAAGCAAAGCTGATTTCACAAAAACTAACTGGTTGCCAAAAAGGCAGTCTTGTCTCCCCTGTGTGAGTGAATCAGGGCCTGAGATAGAGGAAATTGTGCAGTTGGATTATCAGTTGATTTTCAGTGTAAAAGTAACTGCCACAGGGCTATTTCTGAAACACAGCTGTTGATTTTGTGATGGCCGTTTTGCTCTATAGCGCTACCAAACGATTTAGCGTCAGGGGATTTCTGTCTTTTCAGCAAAGAATGGATCTGAAAGTTGAACTTAAGTAAACTATAATGACACACTGGCTAATGTGCATTTTTAAACACTTTGTGAGCACATGCGTGTAGACACGGTGGGAGCGACAGCTGTAAGCTGGCTTTTTAAAAATGTACAAGAAGTTTTCCTCTTATCAAAACGTTCACATCGCATTAGCTGTCACTCATTAGAGATTCAAACTGCCTGTTCCATTATTACTTTAAAGCCCCCTGGAGAACACTTGTGTAGGGGGCGCCATCGCAGCAGAAACATAGGCAATGTTTTAATTTCATTTTTTTGATAATGAATATTTTGATCCAACCATGGTTTGGTAGGTTGGGTGAACCAGACACAGGCTGTTAACTTTCACTTTCTTGACGTGCCAGCTGATTGCATCCTGTGGGCCCAATTTCTAGTTCTTTCCAAAGTTTAACATTATTTTTTAATATTTGTACTAAACTTCAAAAGATGAAAAGTTGAGTAGCATGGTTCTTCAGCTGTCCTGATTGTGGTGCCACACTCTCTCCTTTATGGGCTCTCATTATGTTCCACTCTGGGGCGGCTGAGTCACGTACAATACCTAATGGTAAAAGCCAGTATTACCTCTCCGTACCCGTCTACCGCCTAACATCAAACCAGTTCACCTCAAGCCTAAGATCTAATCAGTGAACACGTCAAAACAAATGCTAAAGTTTCCTCTATATACTAATTTTGCAACAAAAAGGAATTTCCATTTCAGTTCAACTTAAATAGATGGGGATAATTAATCCTCTGAATCACGAGAGAAAAGGTTAGGTGAGGCTATTACTGTCCTCATAAATATTATGAATATTATCAAGAAGGGTCAGACAAATTTTGGGCTTTGGAGTAAAATGAATAAAGGACTCAAAAGATTGACTTTTTTCCAATGAAAGAAAAAAAAAAAAAAAACCATAGTCAGACTTGTGAGAGAGTTTTCAGCGCCGCCTCAAAGTGCTGCCCTTAAGAAGAGCCTGGAGTCTGTCCTCGTCTGATGATGTCACCTGCTTCCCTCCAGAACTCCCTCATCAGCAAGGTCAGGAGGCTCTCAGCGTGGGGCTCCACTGTGGCAGCGCTAATGCAGTCAGCTGGAGATAATGGGGGAGGTTTTGGGAAGTGGACCTTCAGTGTGACCCTGGAAGCAAGGTAGAAAAGCTGACTAAATTATTCATCAGCCGTCACTGATCCCAATAAAAAAATAAATAAATATGCGATGAGTCCCATGCAAATGAAGGCTGGTGTTTTTGCCTGTTAAAGCCCTGAATCCTTCAAAGGCCTGGAGTGACATGCATGAACAAATCAAAGAACGCACGCACACCCACCACCTGAGAAGCTCCCTTAAACAGAAATGTAAGCAGAAAATATTTCCATTTCATCGTATGTTATCCCACTTTGTGTACGAGGGCTGCAAGAGACAACCTCTCTGTGATGAGACATTATCTCTGTGCCAAGATGTGTGGGCGCGTCTCACATTCTTGTATACAGTACAGACGCAAGCATCTTCAGGGTGCCAACAGGAGCACATACAAAAAGCAGCTAACAATCAGTGGCACATACAGAATACATCTCATCAGGAACGTGTATTAGTTATATAGACTGTGACAAAAATTTGGTTTAGTGGGCTTGTTCATTGGAACTGCCTTCTTCCTGTCCAGCATAGGTTGAATTAATAATTCAACAATTTTCTGTATTTTGAGTGCCCTTTATATATTTATACCGTGGGTTTGCCAGCATGATGTTTGGGAGTGAAAAGTTTGCGGCCCATTTTTGTGCTGCAAAAAGGCCACCAAGTGCTTTTCTATCCTCAGACGTTATTGTTTGACAGTCTGCTCTGAAAGGGGTTTTGTTGGGATCCATTAGTGTGTTTTATACCCTGCAGCTCTTACAGTGAAAACCCCTCAATACCCCTGCTGCGGTGCATATAACCCACATGCATGCACAGAAGTAGGCATACGTACACCCCCATGCATAGCCCATCCCCCACGGCAACACAGACACACTCAGTGGGGGGAAATAGGCGGGAGGTCAGCTCGAAAAGGATACAAGTTGGTGGTAGTTACTATGGTAGCCAGTCAGACCCAGCTTCCCTGAAAGCACAGCGTAGAGGGTGGCGTCACTGCCAGTAAATAGATTTCTTCATCGGAACACCACTCTACCCGAGCGTGTCGGCGGCTTATCAGATCCACACAAACTAACGCTGAATGATCAAATGTGTTGCACAAAAATGAAATGCTTTGCAGCCTACACAGTGTCAGCAGATTGCAGAGTTGTTATTCCTATCTTGGTGAGGCCACCTGGTGAGTGGTGAAATATGGGACAGGTCATGCAGTGAGCTAGCGCACGCCTGGAGGGGGTTGCAAGTAATGCACAGTACACACTTCATGACTTTATCCAAAGTGACAGTGTGTCTGCTAGTCCGATCATTTCAGTAGGCTTCTTTGTCATGACTACTTCATCTAGGAGCTTCCTTTTTACTTAAAGCATCGGCTCACTCAGACGAGTGTCTCGCTTACCTTTGGTGGCATCTATCCATGCTGACACTTTTTGTTTTAGTTTGCAGAAACAATTTCTTTAATAGAAGCAGATCTAGTGGGAACTCTTAACTGTGTGTTCTGTGGAGACACTGTAGTGACACCGTTTCTGAAAAATGAGTAGTAATTGATAATTATCATTAATATAATTTGCATAATTTTAATTGTATTGTTTTCAATGCTGTGAGCAACATAAACTACATTTTATTAAACTTTGTCGTAACTCGATTTTAATAACGCTTACATATCTGTGCAAACCTGTCCTAGAATTTGGCTTATATAGTGCACATGTTTATATAATGCAATGATATAATTTTGGGTGAGTGCATACATTTATATGCTGCACTGGGGATACAAAGTGCAGGACAGCGACACCAGAGACCAGGTGTACTTTGTATGTTCCTGAAGGATTAATCAGTATATCCACTATGGGCAGAGCTGGATCATCCCTGGCTACAAAGAACTTTTGTTTTTTCACTCAGGTTGCTTTATGTTTGGTACGGATCAAATGAATTTAGCTGCTTGGTTCTGTTTGTTAAGGCTCGTGTGATCGAACTAAGCTTCAACTAAATCAAACTAAACTATCTTTTCATGTGGTCTCGGTCCCCCTCCTAGCAGACTCTGGTGTGTCTTGGTTGTGGTATGAAATGAAAACAGACCAAGCACAGGCTTTTCTGATAGTAGATGTAGATTGTCAACTGTCAAGGGAGTGATCTTCCAGGCGATCTGTGTAAGCAACCTATATTTCAATCATTTGGTAACCATGGTAACACATACAGTGTGTACAGCAGCATGTGAGTGCAAGGATTTGTTTTCTGCAAAACTAATGACATTAGCAGCAGAACAGCAGACATTACAGGTCAGCAACATTCCTGAACCCAGTTCTCAAATAATATTGTTTACGAGCGCTTGTTCTCTCATAGACATAATGTCAGTAATCTACCCAAACCCAATTCAAACACACAATAAAGTAAACCCTGCATTTAAAAACCAAAGAAAAACAACTTAAGGCTTCATCTCACCTAATGCTTGTTCATGGGTACATTTCTCAGAATTTCTGTCACCTCACACAGGAAGCTCTACTACAAGCTAAGTTTTTACTTATCCCTCTTCACAAGACACAATTTGACATTGTCTAAGAACAAAAGTATATTTCTTGGAGACCGGTACTTTGACTGAGGCACTTATCTGTAAGCTTTGTTCCAGGTTTGAATGACTCACAAACGACCACAAAGACCCTAGAGACACACTACACACTCAGACCAACAAAGAAAGGCTCTTTAAAATGGTTGTGCTGCGCTTCCACCCTGCTCTAAGCTGTTAGAGGCTTCCCTATGAGTCACCTGAGCACTTCTATTTATCACTGTCTCGCTGTTGCAGCAAAGTCATTCCTCAGCTGGGACAGGAGGATATGTGAGAAATGTTTTTTGAGACTTGGGAAAGCAGTGGGCTGCTGTCTAACCTTACCTTGTCCATGTGATGTTTCTGAATTGGTTCATGACCAAATACCTCGAAAATCACTTTCAGTCAAAAGTAGGTTTCAGAAAATATGCCTAATAACACTTAGTAAGCAAGTAAGCCCTGGATCCCTAAAACTACATACACACACACACACACATGGAAATGTGCAACATCAACAGTGGTAAACATCTCTGTGGGCCAACTCAAAGGCCAAAACCAAGGTGATGCACTATCCCCACTGCTGTTCTACATAGGCCTGAACCCCCTCAGCCAGATCATCTCCAAGAGTGGCTATGGATCCTGGTTCTGAAGTTCTACGGCAACAACACGAGAATGTCATTTGGGCTGGAGAAGTGTGGTTGGGTGATATCACAGAGACCAGACGGTAGTATTGCAGACATTCAGCACAGCTGTAAATCCCTTGGGATCCCACAGGCCAATGGGAACCATGAGGAGGCTGCAAGAAAGACACACACAGCCAAATACCTTCACAGAGGAAGGCAGGTCCTGAGAAGTCGGCTGAATGGGAAGAACAAGGTCCAAGCCATCAACACGTTTGCCCTGACAGTCATCAGATACCCCGCTGGTACAATAAGCTGGCCAAAGGAGGACATAAAGGCCATTGAGATCAAGCCAAGAAGCTCCTCACAATGCATGGAGGGTTTCATCCCAAGTCCAGCACCCTGAGACTGTCCAGAAAACACAGCATTCAAGTTAAGAGTGAAGTCTTACAGATATTACTTTGTATTGTCTTCTTTCACTGAAACACTGGTCTCTGTTTTTAAAAATGAGATCAAAGAAAACATGTAGAAAAGGGAAAAGTATCGCTTCTGTTACCCAAAGGCTTCACTCCTGGACAGGAACAATACAATCCTAGAGTTATACCCGGCCTTGTCACTCGACGGTGAATGAAATGGGAGGTGTGCGCGTGCGTGTTTGTGTGGTTGGCAACAAACTGGAACCACCAGCGAGAGGATCAGGGGTACGTGAAAATAGATTAAAGAGATTCATCCAGTTATCAAGCCGCTGCAGACAGTCTCTGCTAAGTGATAGCCGGGCCATTCAAAGAGGAGGACTACACCAGCCCCCCCCAAACTGCTGTCCACCGACTCTGTGTGTGAGCTGTATTTGGACTCTACAACCGTAACTATAGATTTAATTAAACTGGGAAGAGGATTACTGATGAAATGCTGCAGTTTAGCAGTGTCCATGTGTGTAGGCTTACTCTGTTTCACTCTGAAATATGTGATAGCTTTCAGTATGGACTCTTCATTCTGGGTACTGTACTGTGTGATGTGGACAGCCAATACTCTTGTGAGCATGTAATTTTAATCGCGTGTAACGGCTGAATTGACCCTCTTGTACAAAAAAAATTGATACTGTGCACAGTTGGTCTTTTGTGCTCTTTTGGGTTATATCGGATCATATGCAAATATTGTTTAATTAATTAAATAGTAATGTTTTTAAGTTTAAAGTTAAGCGTAATCCCTCAAAGTCGCTCTAGATCATTTTTAAAATGCTAGATTACTAACTGGCCCAGACTTCTGGGTACACCAAAAGCCCCAGGCTCACTGTGTGTCAGTAGGTTTCTGCAATCAGCAGTGCAAATTGGTTTTGTGATATGAACAGCTTAATTAAGAGACAGATATTTATATCTTAACATTTTTGCATTATTTTGAGTGTTCAGCGATCTGGAAACAAAAGGCCTCTGAGGAATTATTAGGCTAGTGGCAGTTGGAACTCTTCCAAGGATTGGGTGGATGTGAAAATGAGTTGTAAAATAGCTCCTTTGGCCAAAAGGGTACAAGTGGGAGTGTATCTATGCTCCACGGGTCCAATGCTCAATATGCTCTAAACAAGACATTTTATGACACAATATTAACCCTACCCCTGGCATCGCCCATCCTCTACCCTAACCTTAACCACTCTCCTGCCCTATACCTAAACCCAGCCACCTGACTGCACCCTCACCCCAATACTTAACCCTAACCTTACCCTCATCCCAATGCTCACTCCAACCCCCATTTTTTCTGCTGTAGGGGTTCAGTAGTTCACAAGCAAGGGAACACCAGTTGTGTAAAAAGCTAAGCAAGGTTGAGTCTGGTCACAGCCAGGAGGAAATCAATCAAATAAATCTATATTTATAAAGCGCCAATTCATAACAAACCTTACCTCAAGACACTTTTCATAAAAGAGCAGGTCTGGACCAAACGATTTAATTAATAGAGACCCTACAATTCAAGAATTTAAAACGAAGGATTCAGGAATCCCCACAAGAGGAAGCATCCGGCAACAAGGGCTATAAAATACTCCTCTTTAAGGGGAAGAAACCTCAGACAGACCCGGCTCTCTGTCTTGGTCTGATTGAAAGTCTGCTCTTAAGGGGACAAAAGCAAGAGATGCCTGCGAACGCACCAGCTGTGGAAGCACAAGGGTTTCTGATTGATGGCAAAGCAACCCTCAGGCAGGAAGGCCATATGAAGAATGCACTGAGTAGAGGTGGTTGGGATCCTTTGCTTTATTGCCCCAGCCTTTAAGTCTCACTGGCATATTTTATTTTTGTATAGTTTTATATTTATGAAGGGTCATTAATAATTCATCAATATGACATCAATTGAGTTGATCCATAAATTTGTGCATGTTTCAATCAGTAGGAGTAGAGTGTGTCTTATGTGCTATATAAAGGGAATATAGGGCAGGGGAACATAGCACCCTGGCTGAGAAAATATATAGAACTGGGAAACAGAGGACCCTTTGTCATGTTCTCATTATGTGCCTTATAAATCCAGGGAACATTGGATCCTGGGAACATACAACTCGGAGAACATATGACTTTGGGACCAAAGGGAATTGGGAATGGCCCTGGTACAAGTCAATACACGTGAAAAAAATAAGTAAAAGTCAGTTACTACGCCTGGTGCATTTTCTGAATAGCATCCAATTGCTGATCTTAAAAACTACTACATGCACTGCTGCACAATGAGGGGAAGCTTAAGACATTTTCTTTAGAAAACTGAAAATACACTTGGCAGCTTAGAGGTACCCTGTAGAGTTTTTGACCCCTAGTAGCTCTATGGTGCAATGTTTTCACATGTGGGTCTCTGTTTTCGATCGAGGACGCACATGCAAGTGCGATGCTTGTTTCACACAGAGCCACTGATTGACAGTATAAACGCAAAAAACAAAGGCAGAAAAAAAACCTCTATAACTATTAAACTATAATTTTTTAAATGTTCAATAGTAGTTTTTTGAGGAAGAATATGAACTCTTCATGTTTATTTAGTTTTCCATCATGAAAAAGTGATGGAAAAGGAAAATATCTAAACAAAATTGAAACAATCTAAACAGCTGGCCATAATATGAACCAATATCATTGTTAGACTATAGCGGCTTAATGCAGCTATGACTAAAAGAACATAAGCCATGATTTTTTAAATATGTTACAGAGGCTGAGTGACAAATTATTTGGCATTGTGGCTCACATCGGAGCTTGGGCGGAATAAACACCCTGGAGTGCTCCAACACCAGTGTTTTCATCCCAACCTCTTACTCAGAGCTGAGACATCAAAGCCAGATGTGTGACACTGACATCTGCACGAGGGCTCAGTCCCTCATGGTCTCCATTTATGAAGCTTGGATCATGCTTTTAAATGCATCTCTACCTCCATGTAAAACCTATTTCCCCTTCGGTGTGCTGGCTTTTCTCTCTGAGTCCACACGTCACTGGGACTCCTTGGCAACCAAGTCAGCTCTCTTGCTGTGTTTCATTCATATTTTTCTGTGACCCAATTTTCCCTGGTTTAGGCAGCATAAAAAGATGAGGCACAAAGGCAATTTTCACAGGGCTTAAAACCTTTTTCACATGAGACAACTTGTGCAAATGGAAAAGGGTTACAAAATAGTTATAATGTAATCACCACTGCCATGTGAAATAAGCCCAGTTGTATCACACAATCATATAAGAGCTGATTATGGTAATCCGCAGTGGTTTTATTTCCCAGGTATTGTAGCCTACTGTGCATACAGTGACATTAACGGCTAAATCACTCATCGGAAAAACAAGTAATCTGCAAATATCATTGCATCACAAGCTAACTATGGAGAGGACAAAGTTTGCAAAGTCAAAAATGATTTCCATATCAAAACAGAAATATGGGTTTACATCTATGCATGCACTGCAAAGACACTTGGACATGAAATCATGATAGCCATATGAAGACATGATGTATACTCATATTGATCCAAATGCAGTTTAAAAGGCAGAAACTTTGCAAAACAGATGGTCAGACTGCATAGTGTTTTCGAGCATTTTATCAGGCTGATTGTAGATTCATTTGAACTCACTCCTGAGACCTCGCTTAATGATCTGTATACCTACTGAAACCAGCCTGGAGGATATTGATGCCTGTCTCTGATAAACTAAGGAGAGCTTGACTTCCAAGAACAGTTTTTGGATCTGGTCCAGGTGAGCTTACTTCACTTTGTGGCTCAGTTGGCTGGAGAATTAGAATGAGACCCCTCTTTCTCTCACTTTGGCCTATGGCCCTGAAACAAAATGATTATTCCTCACATTTCAGCTAATGACTTTGGCACATCAGCATATCCTGCTCTCTAACACATATCAATTAGTTGGGACTGCATGAATGCCTGAAACACTTATGTGGACAGAGTGCTGACACAGCAGTGTGACTGAGTCATTCTTGCTTGACTCTTAAATAGTTGTGATAACTCCAGTTTCAATACAAAGTCAAAAGGTCCCAATCTAGACAGCCATAAGAAGTCTAGTTCTGTCCAGTTGCAAGTAGACTCAATTAGTCAAAAAATAATTAGAAGTTCTACATTAGGACATGTGGTAAACATCCAACAAGTGTAATTATGAAGAGAAAAGTTTAGTCTTGCTGCAGCAATAGAAAGTTAAGAAAGGAAATAAGCAAAGTAGGAGGAAAGAAAGAAAAGAAGAAAAGCAGGACATAAGAAATAAAGAAAATTAATGACAGAAATGTACATAGAACAAAGGAAGGAAAGAATGAAAAATATTATGTGCTTATTTCATGTTCAATGCAAAAAAAAAAAAAGTACGAACTAAAAGAATAAATCACAAAAATAGAAACATCAAGTGCTGTACCTAAAATATGTACTGCTGAATGTTTACATCGGGTGTCTGTTGCCCTCACAGGGGCCGAAAAAAAGAAAAAACAACTGTTAATGTAGGTTTTGAAAGAGAGCAAGATTTCACTGTTGGTTGTAACAGCGAGCTGGTTTGAGTTTTCCCTGAGTTTTCCATTCCAAATGACTTTATATTGATCACTGGTGGCAGCCCCTTGAGAGACTACTCAGTCAGAAATGCAACAGAAGATTAGCAGCATGTGTGTCTGTTAACAGTGCAGCCAAACAAACTGTGGACTCGGCAGGGGACCATGCCGTATATTTATGTGTGTGCATTACTACCGTTTCCCTGCATGTCCACCGTTCTTGTTCGTACACTCTCTTTTCCCCTCCTCAGTCCAGTCACCATATGCTGCCTGCCCTCCGCTGATGCCCTTAATTCCTAATGACAAGAACACGACGGTTAAAAGCAGCATGAGTGAAGACAAGTAAGAGTATGAATAAGCAAGAGTCAGCTCAGACCTGAAAATAGAGGCCAGCCTTGCTCTAGTCTCTATCTATTAGAAGAAATATAAGAAAAAATGTTTTTTCTGGCCTCAGATAGTTCAGGTTGCTGGTAGCAACTGATAAGCTAATGACTGCAGGATGGAAACACGTTAAAAATATCTCTCTAAATGGGTCAAAATGTATGGAGACTAAGATGGGAAATAATGTCATCCCATTGCATTATGGCATTAATCATAGAGAGATTTTGTCAGTGGCGTAAGATGTGTTTAACATATGATTAAATATAAGATTGAATAAGATGCAGTATTACACAATGTAAAATGCCTTGCTATTTCTTCATATTTATAACCCACTGTGTGCTCACATTGTAAACATCAAGCAGTTATATATTTTATTATCATGTTTTTTTTAATGATATATTTACATGCTGCTATTCTATGTTTCATTTCCAACATTGTACAGTTTTTCACACTGTCATGCTGTGCTATGCAAGTTGTCATAATAATAATTCAAATGATCAAAATAAAAAAAAACACCAAGCCTCACCTCTATGGTAGAAAGAATGGAGATAAATGTACAATTAAAAAAGATTTGTGCTTGAAAAACAAACAGAAATAAGTGTGGATGAGATCAGCGCAGCAGGTTGTTGGAAATAAACTTACAGAAATAACAAATCTTAAATCTGCATATTTCTCAGATAATAATGTAAAACACAACTTCCCCCTAACAACCACTTCCACAGCTTCAGAGCCAAATGGAAATGATAACCAAAGGACGGGACAACCAAACAAAAATAATCCCCCCCACCCCCCTCAAACACATCTGCTGGAATGAGCACAATCTCAGAATGAATAATAAAGTGAAAACCATTAGCGAGCTTGTGCACTTGTTCCGATCCTGTTGATACTGGACGACTCTGCAAAACTTTGCATTAAGCTAAATTACGATGTTGTCTTTACGTCCAGCGCTGACGTATTTCAAATTCTACCATATCTAATCATGGTTCCAGTTGCTAAAAAGGCAATGCATGTTATTGCAGGTCAGTGACAAGACATAAACTGTTTTGAGCACACTCATCCACCACAACACCCTTACTTTACACCTCGCTACATAGCTACAGGGCACACTGCTCCTGTCAATGGACTGAACTGTCAATTTAAATTGTGAAGCAGAGAGTTGCCCATTAGGAGGGCAATACCTGGGAACCTTGGCTGCTTGTTCACAGTAATGTCCTGCTACTTTTTTTGCTATTTTTTTTTGGCAGCAGTCTCGAGGTCACCAGCTGTTGGAGCACCGGCAGCCCGAACCACTCTCTTCTTTAGACATAAACATGTCTTGAAATAACATCCGACTTTCAGCGGGCTAGGTGGGAGGAAGGAGGGGAGCACAATGGTGAGAGAGAGTGACAGCAAGAAAGAAGGAGGGGAGGTAATGAAAATAAAGACAGCCAGACAAAAAGAGGTCAAGGGAGACAGAGAGCAGAGTGAGCGAGCAAGAAGAACCGATGCTAATATCTGGATGGAACTGTCAGCTGGACAGAAGCAGGACTGTTGGGTTGGTAGTTTCATCAGTGTGCTCAGAGGCTGATGAAAACAAGTAGTAACAATCTGTTGAAAGGCTGGCAGCTTGGAAACAAAACACAGGTAGTCTCTTTGTTTTTGGACACTTACATGCTGCTTCTTCCTCTCCTTTTGCGCGGTTGCTGTGAGCATACGGCGCAAAGCGAGAGTTATAAGTGCCTGAAATTGGTCAGAAATCTCAGAGGCATCATTGTGCTGGCCATCAGAGTAATAGTCTGTCTGGATGCATTATCTGCTTGCATTATCTCCCTCTGGCTGTGTCTGGGGCTTGGATCGGATCCCGGAGCAAAGTGATTGAAAAGCAAGAGGAATCAAGCATGGAGAGAGTGAGCCGAAGCAGTAATGTACGATAAACTACAGCATTTTCACCACACTTGGAAGTCAGGAGGTGAGAGCAAGGGAGGGATTCTTACGTGCAGAAAGTGGAAGCACTGAGAGGAAAAGCATAAAATGTTTTAGGATGATGGAATGAGCTATTTGTACAATGACAGTTTATGATGGTTTGCGTGGCAAAATTGGTACCCCTCTCAATACAAACACATCCCACGCACATGCTTTAACGTTGTCAGGCTCACGTCAAGGCAGCCCACTTCTGCACAGACATAAATGGACACATCCTATGAACCCATGTTGTACAGTAGTCTTTATCAAACTTTTGAAATGAGAAAACCAGAGGCCACTCCCCAACAACACCCCTGTTGTGAATAAGTTGCAGAGCTTTATAATAACCTGTGTCTGCAACAGGGGAAGTAATAGGACTGAGCCTATGGACTGAGACAAGCAGCCATTTTATAATGAGGGATGGAATCGCTCAGCCGTACAGCACCACTCTTCCTGTTAGGATCCTTAAATTAAAGAAGCAAACGATGCGTGCAGCAAATTCTCGCCCCTAAATCTCCAGGGCTACCTTTCTCTGAGTGGAATCTAACTCGACTTTTTAGCAGCTCAACTCTCATCTGCTCCACTGACTCAGCCCTGCTCTCGGAAAAAGGGAAACGAAATACTGTCTTTGGTGTATCATTGAATTGGAACTGTATTTATCCACGGACCATTTTCATCAGTGTGGGAGAACGGTTACTTCATCACATTTCATCACTCTGAAATCTATGGCGCTTACAACAGCGCTTCGTCTCCTCTGCTCTTGAGTGTTTACCTCTTTATCTTCGATTGTTGAGCTTGTTTTAGAATATGGCAATTCAATTTCAGATGCCACTTAACACTTACACTGAGATGCGTAGAAAATTAAAGACGATAATGACCACCACTAAAGTGTTCTGAAGTGCAGATGATTAGACTAGAGGATACAATGTTAACTGATTAGTTATGATGCCTGAGTTTTGGCTCAGTCTTTTAAAGGTCTAAAACATTTTAAACATACTTTGCAGTATTTACAGTATCTTTTCTGATACTGTCTTTAAGAGTTGCCAGAAAGTCAGACATTTTCAAAATTCTTCATATACCTTATGGCATTTAAGGATGAGCGCATAATCACATCATCACATCATGTTAACATGCTAAGCTTGCTTACACGCCATTATCATAGTTCAAGACACAACACTCCCAAAACCAAAGGACAGCTGGGGCTGACGTGAACGTCTTTAGAATAACAAGTATTTGGTCATAAAACTAAATATTTCAGCTTTGTCAAGCCCTTCAGTGTCTAATGCCAACCACAGCAAAATCTGATGCCACTACTCCGGCCATCCCTTCACGCCAAACAGTTCCAAGACCCAGGTCATCGAATACTGATGCTACATCCCCTGACCGTGCTCATACCGGACCTTCATTATCACGGCAACAATTATAAACACAGTGTTCTCAGTTGCAGTTTGGTTTGGTTTATGCACCAAAACTACTTGATCAGGTTTCTTCCGAAAAGACAAAGGTTTGGGTGTAAAATAGGAATGTTAGTTAAGCTGCTAAGTCGCTTTTGGTTTCAGTGTGTGAATGTGTGAAAGAACTGCCTCCCCCAACTAAGATTCCTCCTGAATTGTGAATTTGAATGTAGTGTAAAAGGCAGTATATAAGTACAGACCATTCCTCTTCCCTGTGCTGTCTTTCTGGCTCTGTACACTACATTGCCCTTTAGTGTTGCAAACAGATGGTAAAGGATGCTTTGTTTGTCAGCATCAAACCTCAGAGGGGGTGACAAAGCGGTGGTATCTGACAACCTGGGAATGAGAACATTTTACTGAACCAAATTTCATTGCAATCAGTCCAATATTTCACTCAAAACCATGGATATCAATATCATGGAGGCACTGGAGAAAGTTAATAGGATACATCATCTGGGAACCATGAATGTCAGTTTGAAATGTTGTGCCAACCATCTAGTAGATGTTGAGATGTTTCACAGGAGAAGTGAAAACTTTTCAGGATTAGGATGGGGGTCTGTTTTTCAAAATGATGCTACAGGATTATATTGATTGAATTGGATTCCACTCTGATCTAATCTGAATCTGAAATTGTGTATTTTAAAGCAGGTTCAAAGTTCACTTATCATGATAATTGTTAATCCAGTCTTGCCTTAAATCTAAAATTTAACAAAGATTGACAAATATCCTAGCTTTAACTTCTCCCAGATTGTCCCCCCAAGATGTTTGTTACATTTCAGCTGGACCAAGTAACTGAAGAAATGTAAAGCATCGCAAAATATGGTTAGAAAAAGACCCGGGAAATCTATGTATAACAAATACAGACAATGTATTACTCAAAATCTAATTTCTATTCAACATTTTAGCTTGTTTGTACCCAAACATCCAAAATCATTTTTTATTTGTGATCACACAGTAGCAGACACAACAGAAATACAGGGTCGAGGTTGTTTGATTAGGCAACAATGCCAGCAAAGAAGTGCACAGTGGGCCAATAACAAAGCAAAGTGATTTTAAAAAATTGGCCGCCCGCAAAACTAAACTATTCAAGCAGAGCTTAAAAGAATTAGTGGACAAATTTGACTCCACCAACTGCATGTATATGTATAAGCTGCATCTGTTGCTGCTGAAGCACGGTCAGTGTTTCAGTTTGTCACACCCTACGTGTACAACTTCTGCATACTTACTTACATACCGTGGGCCCAATCATTAGTCCAGGTGGTCTATTCAACCTTCATTGGGACATACAGCATGTATGTTCACACAATAGTAGAGATAAAGATAGTAACGATAGTAGTGGACATATGCTGAGTGCAGAATGTATACAGCATAAAAAACAGCTGAGGGTCCAAACTCAGCTATAACCTCATAGCTTCATGTTAATCATAATGGTCAATTACAACAGAAGCTGCAGGACAAAGTTACTGGGGCATTAATTAGATCTGGTATGATGTGTCTTTACACTCTCTAACTGAGCATAAAGCAACTACAAAGGTGCTGCAAAGTCAACTTTTTCCACTGTGATTCAGAGGAAAGCTAACAAATTGTAGGTGTAAATGCACTCTCACTTCGAGGATTTTGCACCTTGACCTGCACTCAATCCACTCTCCTTGCACCTTGTAATAACGGGGAAAAGCTTCTTTTCACAAACACAAACTGCCTCTGCTCCAACCTGAGTGGGATAAATCTAGGCGTGTGGGCTAATAGAAAATCTCCCAGCCATGCATCATAAACTTTGAAGGCTCAAACTGGGGAGAAAGAGGAGAGAATGAAAATAAATGAGGTATAAACACACACTGGATAAATGTGTGCTTTCAAATCAGCGTAAACACTGGTTATTCATTATCAAATGGGGAGTTTAATTGGTGGCGGAATATATGCCGGCACCCGGGCTGGTATGAAAAATCATGTGACAGCTTTGACAGAGAGTCGACTCCTCCGCGATTTCTTTGGAGAAATGAGTTCCACTGTTATGATTGGAATCGTAAACCAGGAGTCAAACTGCCAGCAGGAGCTCACCAACCGGCTGGCGTGTGAATGTATGGATTATGGGGAATTTGCATCTGTTAATCAAGCTTGTCGGAAATTATATAAATAACAATTGGCAATTGCTGCGCTTGAGACTAATTATCCACATTCTTTATTAAGCACTGTTTGGTAATCCCTCTAAAGATTCTCTGCAGTGGCATCTTTCCAACTCTCGCCCCTGCAGTCAGCCAGTCACAAGAGAAAAGAAATTGTTTTGCATGTATACTTCATCAAATCCTGATTGTCCTACTTGGCTTGGCCAGATACTCCTTCTACTGTATGTGTGCAGAGTTTAGTCCAACACAGGCCTCGGAGAGATTTACCACAGAGACACAGATCAACTACAGAACCTGTAAAGCTATTCAAGTTTTCATGTTTTATTGTTTTACCACATTGAATCAAACTGGATCAACAGAAAAAAGTGAAAACAGATCACCACAGTGATCTAAATGAAGCAGACTAAACTAACCAGAGTTATAACATACAGAACACATGTTAGCATAAGCATTCTCCTATCCCTTAAACAGAACACACCTAAATCATCACTGGTGCAGACAATTGATTTTTACAAGCCATACATACATCTGTGATTGTTGAATGCTGAATAATGAGCCTACACCTGTATCTGGGAGCTCCAGCGCTCAGTGAGTTTGTATTGTGGTAAAACAAAAGGTGATTGAAAAGCACAAAGCCAGGGGGATGGGTACAAGAAAATTTCCAAGACACTGAACATCTCCTGGACTCCAGTTACATCAATCATTAGGAAATGGCACAGCGGTAAATCTGCCTGGAGCAGGCTGCCCTTAAAACCTGGGTGAGTGTGCATGAAGCAGAGCCCTGAGGGAGGACACCCAGAGACCTATGACAACTCTGGAGGCGTTCCAAGCTTTAGAGGCTGAGCCTGAAGAAAGTGTGTACAACAGTTGGCTGAGTGCTTCAACAGTTGCAGCTTTATGAAAGAGTGGCAAAAAAAAAAAAGTTCTTACACACACACGCTTTACCTACACTGGTCTGATGGCCGTGTTGGCATGTAACTAATGGCGTGATTAGTTTTATGGAACCCTTTTAAGGTGGGACACGTGGGACCAGTTCTTATTGGTTTATGTTTGGTGACCTCATGTAAATTCAGATGTATAAACCATGTGTAGCACAAAAACCTGCGTACACCTTTTCCCACACAGACCCCACATACATTATCAGCTGAGGGATTTTATAGGCTGAATTGGGATCAGAGGCCCAACAGTATTTTTTTTTTTTGCCCTCCAATTTAATGAGAAATGTCTGTTCTTGTATGGCGCCTTTCTAAGTCTTCTTGACCACTCAAAGCGCTTTAACAATGCAACCACATTCTCCCATTCAAACACCATTCATACACTGATAGGAAGTTGCCAACCCTGCCACAGGGAGGAACGCACACATTCACACGCTAAAGCTATGTTTCAGGAGCAATTAACGGTTCAGTGTCTTGCCCAAGGACACCTCCACATGCGAAGGGGGATTGAACCGGGAGACGAGGATTGAACCGCTGATCTTCGGACGACCCGTTCTTCATCTGAGCCACATAATTTAACAATTATAAATTTTCTAAAACATTTAATAATCTAGATTTAATTTGATAGTCATTCATTCATCCATCCATCCATTGTCTATATGGCTTATCTTTAGAGGTCACTGAAGCCAATCTCAGCTGACATTGAGTGAGAGACACAGACCATTCATGCTCACACTCACACCTACGGGCAAATGTGTTGGACAAACAATTAGTGGACCGTGAAAAGAAGATATTTTTTCTTATCCATGTAAGATTGCTCTCAACCACTCATACATTTTTCTCTTATCTAAAAGAAGAGAAAAATTAAGATAACTTTGGTGAATCCCAGAAATCAATTGGCACAAACCAAATAAGAACAAATCATGGATGAGCAGATTTGTTTGTCCAAGGCTTCTTGCATGAGGCGCAGTGTGTGTTAAAGTAGTAGGAGTGAAGGATCTGGTAAAAGAGGAAGGAAATGTTTAAGTTATCTAAAATCTAAAAAACAGACTGATGTGGCATTTATTCAAGAATCTCACCTGGTGGTTAAACTTAAGACAGATTAGGTTGGGCAGGTTTTCTATAGCTCTTTCGACAGTCAGAAGTGGGGGGTAGTAATTTTGGTCCATGAAAATCTGCATTATCAAAATATCAAAAACGAGGAGGGGAGACCAAGAGAGGCCATTAAAAACGAATGAAGTAAAATCTATGAAATATATACACTCCCTGCACAGAGGATGCTTTTTTTGTTCATAAGTGAATAACTTACTAGGGGACATTACTGATGAGCTTACAATGATCGGCGGAGACCCAAATTCAAGATAGTATCCTTGGTGGAACAACTTGTAATAAAGGTTTACCTAAGGAGTCTGCCCATACATTTACTCATGAAAGATCTAGGTTTAGCTGACATTGTCTCAAAGTATGATTCAATCTATTGTTGAATGTAAAATTGGTGTTATTGGTGTTATCGATCTCCACAGATCATGCAAGAGTTGGATTTTGTCTAGCAGCAGAAACAGACTGTATCAAAAGAAGTAGGTGCAGACTCCATATCTCTGAAAGAGCCAGCATTTAACCAGTTACTGTCTTGGGATATCAAGAACGTTTTCAAAACTAGCGTCAGATCCGCAGAGACAATAGGTACAATCTGAGAGGCAAGCATTTATGAGGGATAAAAGTTGTGCCATACTGTAATCAAAAGAAAAGAGAAAACACTGAGAAGCTGATATCTCAGCTAAAGGGGAAAGGAAATCAAATGGCCTAGTTATGGTGACTCATTACTAAACAATCTGAAATCTAAAACTATTGGCCAGACTGCTCCAATCAAAACGTGCCGGCTATGCAGTTCCTAGTATAAAACATCAAAAAAAAAGGGAGATGTAGCCACTAATACAAAGGAAATCTGTTGGGTGTTTCAGACCTTCTATTCAAAGAGTTGAGTGTATTTTTTTCTAAAATCAAACTTAGCAGGATATCGTTGGATCGAGTGGAGGACCCCCATTAGAGCCACTATTTGATTCATGTCTTAGAAGCTTTTGGTTTAGGGTTTTAGATTTGTAAACTTAAAATAATCTATACATCAGTCCTCACCAATGGACAAGCGTCCTCTTTTTTTCAGCTTTCAAGAGGATTGAAGCAAGAAGCTCTGCTTTTGCCTTTATTTCTCACTTTATTTCTAAAACCCCTTGCAATAGCAGTAAGGGAGGAAGCAGGAGTTAAGAAGTGAAGGCAGGGAGCAGAGAATATATCATCGCTTCCAACTTCATCAGCCCCCATTCTTCTGGACACAAACGTTCACAGTTATTGTGGCTATAAAATTAATTGGCAGTTAGTGCAGTGCATTACAGTTCAAATGGATACCATCAGGGATGAAGTTTCTTGGGATAAGATACTTCACATGAACGTATTACACTTTATAATACAACTTAATATGTCTCCATTGCTTTGGAAAATAAAGGATAACCTTGATAAATGGAAATCAATCAGTCCTACCTTTTGGACACAAATAGAAATGGAAATCACAGCCCCATTCAAACCAGTTAGGACCTTGTCACAGAAAGCTGTGGGTAGTCTGATTGGTGAGGAGAAAAATCCAATTTTGCAGCTCTCCAGAGAGTGTGGGCGAAGTTACATAAGATACTTGGGATATCCTAATACAGACAAGAGTAGTCCTCTATTTAATAATCCATCGATCAAAATGTGAAAGAAATCTTGTTTGTAGGAATCCTCACTGGAGGTAAATTTGAATATGATTGGGAAGCTGTAAAAGGATAGGATGTTTTTGTCTTTCTAACAGATTAATAAACTGACTGAGCGAAAGAGAAAGGGGAGGTACCTTCAGTTGAGAAATAGCTCCAGCACCATAAGCATCAACATTGGTGAAGGGGAAAATATGGTAACATTTTTGGACTTATGTAGAATATGTTTGCAAATGCTTGGTGTGGAAGTTATAAAATTTGAATTGGGCAAAAAGGTCTAAATTGCAACATTGTGGTAGATGCATGGAAAGACATACTACTGCAGGATGGTTCATTAGGGATATCCTTGGCAGGTGACTGGATGAACCATCTGTCTATCATTGTCTAACACAGGCTACCTTCAACCAATCGATCTGATTGGTTGAACAAAACCATAATATGAAACACTTGCCAAAGTCAATCTGGAGAAGTGCCGTTCCATGCTCTCCTTTCAATGAAGAAATATGGTCCGGTTCAGATATAACTGATGCTTTAGCAGAGTCTGCACTAACCGAGGCCCCAGTGTTTTTGAACAAACAGTTACTTCTCACCATTGTCACACCTAATCCCCGCTCAATCAGTTTCAACTGATTGGGTGATTGGTTGATTGATTGCACATGACTTGAAGCATGGCAAGATGAATATTTGCGTCGTTGTGACCTCGCAAATGCAGCTCCCTCACAAGTGAAATTATACACAAATGTAACCAATGATTATATACCAATAAGACTATAAAGGCCTTGATACAGAGCAACTTGTATTGGAAATATAATGTAAAGTACCATCTTACTCTCATTGTGGGAATATTGGTTTTTCCTTTCTGGAAAAAGCTTATTGGAAAATTGTGTGCATGGCTTCAAAAATCCTTAATGCGTGTTTCCACTAAATGAGAAGCAAATCTCTCACATGGGCAAATTCCATATAAAGGCAATGCAAAGACACAAATAGATGAGAGACATGAAATCATGCTGGGCAATGCAAAAGACATGAGTGACACTAGATTTGCATACTGCGTGAGCTGAAATGATTCAACTCAAGTGAAAAATCAACTTGTCGTAGAGTTCCGGTCTCCCACAGAGAGAGCTTCAGTGAATGTATCCTCCAGGAGAATCTCAATGCTGGTAGGGTGATGAGATGTTGTCTAACATGAAGATACTGTCCACTGTCTGCAGGCAACCAGGCTCTATGATACCACTGTAGACTCATACAGGAGCCATTCCGGCAAGCCAGGCGCTGAAAAACACCAAGCTGTCGTCAGATCTCTTGGGAGTTAACAACAGCCAGCTCACATTCACTAGCTGCAAATGGAGACGTTCAGTTCACTGTTCACCAAAAGTTCACCTGAGCTCGTTTGATTAATGCGCTCCTTTAGCGTGTTTGTGCACAACACTGGATAATGCTTCCTTTGAATTGATGATAGATCTACACAGGAATGGCTTCAAAACAACGATGTTAATGTCTTGGAGTGGTGTAGCGTGACACAGCTTAAACAGTTTGCAGTTTTCACTTTTACTATGAAAGGTTTTTCAGTGTCAGTGTCAAAAAAAAGGCCAAATTAAATCTACTTTGATTCAATGTTGTGAAACAAGAAAACATGAAAACGTCCATGTGGTGGTGAATCCTTTTTGTAGTCGCCATACTGGAGCTCCTGTTGTGACAAAGGGCCCTATGACACCCGGGACCCTCGGCACTGGCCCAAGAAAGCCATATATAATTTAGGTCCATTTATTGTGAAGTCACTCGGCGGCTGATGAGCTGTCGGGAAACACAACGACAAAACTGGGCCTCAAAGGGCAGTAAACAAACCCAGCTAACAAGTCTCCTCTGGCAACATAGAACACAAGTAAACACAACAGCGCTGGCAGATCAAATGAAAGCAGACAAACAGAAAAGTTTCATGTGAAGAAGGTTGTTAGTAAGACACACAAATCATATGCACACACACGTACACGTCGTGGTAACATAAATATGCTTTTGACGATAGGAGTGCTGCATGAAAGCTGTAGTCAATGAGAGTTACTGGAGTAGGCATGCACACAATTATATAATCAACACCATATTCTCTAGCACTTGTGAGTCATTTTGGAGATTTGGGGCTCTCTGCTGTTGCCTGCCATCCGTACTCTGTCTGTGCACTGCATCTCTTGGTGGAGCCTTCGAAGGCATTCATAGTTTAATCAATTAAACACTGTCAAGTTGCTGGCTGGCTAACATGCAGAAGTGGGGGGGGGGATAGGCCTTTCCTCCTCAAAAGAGGCTTGATTTGCTGCGATTTAAGCTTACAACTTATTCAGGCAAAAGTTAGGGTGCATTTTGTGGGATCTGTGGATAAATTCTAAGGTTTGTTGCATTGCAAAATAAGAAGGAAAACAACATAAAAAGCTCTGAGGCAGAAAATCAACACATCTCGTACTGAAGTGCGGAGCAGAGAGCCATCTTTGTGAAAATTGTCCCATGCGTGAGTCATCATGTCTTTATCCATGAGTGTCCAATTTGCATAGCTACAGTTGTAACCACCAGGGAAAGTCTGTTTCTCTAAGCTAAGTTCTATCCCATCTTGTTTCTCAGTAGTTCCAGTCATTGCCAAGGGAAATACGGCCATCGTGTCAGAACCTGATACTGATAAGATATTTTATCTAAACAGCAGATGCCAATATGATTAGATCATGCAGAACCTCCCTCTCACTTCCTGAATGATTCTACAGGAGGGTCATGCTGCAGCATGCATTTCACACGTCTACATCTATCACACCTTGTATTTCAGTGACGTTTTCCAACCATCTGTTACCTGTAGGTTTTTCATACATACCAGTATATGGCATCCCCAAATCCATCCCCATGTTAATCTTAAGCAAATCAAGTTTCCATATTTTCCTGTTGGGAATGTTAACACTGAGGTTTCAAGGCCATGTTTCTGATCAAGTGTCTAGGAGCAACTTCCACTGACACCAGGCAAGGAAAGGTTGCTGGAGCTGCTTTAATACACTGTTCTACTACCTCCGCCCCCAAGTAGGAACAGATGGTGAGTTTTGGCAGCGTTTTTGTTGGCAGGAAAACACTCCTTTTTGATTGAGGCACCCATTCTTTCACATGTCTAAAAAATGATGTGAAGAGAGAAAACAGTGAAAAAAAATGCACAGAAGCGGAGCCAAATTCTATCTTGCTATGTATGCAATATCTTATAGACCATCTGGTTGGTTCACCGGGCTGTTCAGGTTCCACTGCACCTCTATAAAATCTCTGTAAAAGTCTGAGACGGTGAGTTCAACCACGTTTACCCTGCATTTCATTCAGTCACACCACAGACCATTTCAGACTGTGAATGCTTATTGTAGTGGTATACATCTAAATAGGAACAAGGGCCTTTATTTGCCTGCTGTCCTACATTAACTGCAGTAATCAGCTAATGGCCAACTTTGGTCACAAACCACAGGACTCTTCAAGGCTATGTTACAGTCACCATTAGCCTTATATTGGTAGTGACAGCACACGTACACCCGGGTTTCTAAGTGACTCCCTCGTAGTGTGTCTTTAATCCAGTAATTGGTAGAGAGAGAGAGAGAGAGAGAGAGAGGGTGTACAGAGAACACACACAGAGGATTGACCCTTTTCTCTCTTTCTCTAATTAGCAGTATTAGACAAAGAGCCCTGGGAGAAGACAGATTGCATCCCATCTAGAGTGTGAGATCACTCATGTTGGAGTGGCCCTCTGAGTAAACTCACTGTGCAATGTGCAATGTTCCAGTGTCTGAAATAAAACCGCTAACCCGACACACCTCCTCTGGCTCTGGAAGGATCGGGGCAGAACCTCTAAAGACATATTGACATCACAGGCAACGGAGCTGGGATGGATGGGAAATAAAACAAGTGGAAAAAAAGGTATCTGTATATGAATAAATGGCCTGCTGTTGACATGACATAATGACATCAGTGACAAATAACCTGTGTTATGGAATTGAATAGGAAGACAACAGGAATTAAAGCCACGAGAGCTGGATTTAATGTCATCAAACCCCTTCAGATTATATAAGGAGAGAGAAACACATCCTTTTCTGCAATGAATTTGTTTTCCAGTTTAGTTAATTCATTCTGCTTATGTGTAGCCAAGTGACCCAGGGCAATTTTCCGCTTTGCGCCGAGGCAGTTACACTAAAAACACATCCTCCTCCAAGTCCTGCGTCAGAGCTTTTAGCAGGATAATTTTGGAAGGAAGATACAGTTAATCTAAGGACAAGAACTCTGCTGAAGGTGTCCTCTGCTCTTTAAAGTGCAACCCCCTTATCCATCCACACAAACACATCCGAACCCTCTGATTATCTTGAAAACAACATTAATCTGAGCTTAGGCCGGATGAAATAATGACGAGGTAAGATAAAATCGCTGATGGACCGCCAATGGAATATATCATCATCCTCATCTCCGATGCAGAAATACAATGATTAAAAAAAAACATGGAGATTGTGCTTTTCTTTCTGATGATCCCATATTGAAAAGTGCTGAAGATGATGCCTGGAGGCTTATGGAGCAGGATGGGCGGGCGGGTGGGGGGGGGAGGTATGGCAGCCCATACATACCAATGACACTGATCCCTGAGCAGGGCCTGCAAGAATGCTGAGACGGCCATACGCACATTTTTTTTTATTCTGGTAAGAAAAGTGCGCTATGTTCCAACATCAAGTCATCTCAGGGTTGTTTTGATGAGCTGGACGTTATTTGGGATGAGTGGGCCATTTCTGTGTCCTTCAGTTTTAAAACAGCACCCGAGTAGGCTGGGGACCAGAGAAAAGGCCCTTTACTGCGTTGTACAGCAGTGATCCGAAAAAGGCCCCTTTTCCACTCCCAGGACCTCCTCCCCCCAAAGGACCCCTGGGTGCAATATTCTACCAGGCCTTGAATCACAATACACTGCTCTCGCTCCAGAGACCTCCAGGGCCCAAACACTCTTTATTCACGCTTTATTCTGGTATCCCCTCACACTTTCATCTGCAGCCTTGTATGTGCATGAGTAGCTGTTAATATTTCATCGCTTTGTATTTTCCACATTCTACACCTAATGCAATATTTAACATGTATTACCAATGTTTGTTTTATTGCATAGAAACGCTCATCATTATTTTTTTTTTTGCATGAAAAAAGATACAGCATTTAGTTAATGTTGTAATATTTGAGGACTGAGGTAATTATGTTGACTCCCAACAGTAAAACCATGCCAAGAAGTCTTTGTTAGATGACAGAGGACATTTCAACATGTCACAGCAGGAAAACAGGTGTAAATAGATCAAATGAATGATCTCTGAATAGATGCTTCAGTTTCAGGGTCCAGGTTATTGTTGGTTCAGTGTAACACTGTCAATGGCAATAAAGACATTGCTATTGTTTATTGTTATCAGTCACACATGAGTGTTACAATACGGAAAGTCACAATAATCAAGGTTCCATCCGAATTCAGAATCAGAACCAGTTTTATTGGCCAAGTATGTGCACACATACAAGGGATTTGGCCCCAGACTCCCACAGAGTCACAGTTCAAGAACAATTCACAGGAACGATGAAAGATCATCCAGAATTTGTAGGTAAATGGACAGACGGGAGGAGTTGGAACAGGTCCATGTTGTGATAGGTCTGCAGTGACGTTTGTGACAGGTGGAGACTGGCACAGTGAGCTGGGTGAATTTGGACTGGAGGATTTCTGGGATGGTGGTGTTGAACTCAGAGAAGAAGTCCACAAACAGGATCCTTACATATGTTCCTGTGGAGGCGAGGTGTAGCAGGATGTTGTGCAGTGCACTAAGTTGTTTTGCCCCGCAGGCAAACTGCAGGGGGTCCAGCTGGGGACCTGTGATGTTCTTCAGGTGGGTTAACACCATTCTCTTGAAAGATTTCATGAGCACGGACATCAGGACCTACAGTCGATGAGTTCTGTGATAGACAGTTTCTTGGGGAACGGGATAATAGTTAAGTGTTTGAAGCAGGAGGGGATTTCACACAGAATCTGTTGAAGATCTGTGTGAAGATGGGGGCCAGCTGGTCAGCACAGGCTTTCAGACAGGAAGGTGACATGCCATCTGTGTCTGGTGCCTTCCTGATCTTCTTCTCTGAAAAACTGGGAAATGGGAAATGAACCGCTAGACACTTTAGATAAAATAAACTTTAAATAAACAAAATACTTTTGTCCAAAGTGCTTCAGAGGCTTCAGCCTCTCAGTCATCCGTTCACACACACAGTGACACACTGACGGCAGCAGGTGACCATACAAGGCCAACCATCTTGAGCAATTTGGGGTTCAGTGTCTTGCCCAAGGAAACTCAACATGTGGACAGGAGGGCCATCATACAATCTGATGGTCTTGCATTTCCACTCCCAGATACTCCATTGAATCCTCCAACAAAGACCACAAAGCGTGACAGCTGAGAGAATGCTGAAATTGTAGTAGCTATCCATGATCCTGAAAAACATGATGAGACTTTCTGCAAAATCTCTGCCATAGCAAAAAACAACAGAGTCAACTTCAAGCCAGATGGAGAAGCTAAGCTGGAAGGCATGACTGTCAGTGCTGTAGCTGAAGGTGGTCCCTGAGGATTCATGGCGTGAGGGAGGAAGATGGAGGGGACATCATGAGCAGAATCACTGATATTTTCAGGAAAGTGACTCCCAAAATTCAGGACAGTTTGAAGGAGTGGGTCGACATTGTCCATTGCATCAGGTAACAATGATGAGAGGGCTCAAGCAGATCAACCATCGTCCTGTTTGCAATGCACCACTGTGATGCTGTCTGGAAGGAGGCGAAACACTCAAAGTTTCTTCTTGACTAGAAACTGGATCTCAGTGGGAATGTCCCCAGAGACTACCGCAGCGAGAGAGATGCTTTGGCCCTCAGCAGAGAAAGAAAGGCAAGAAGGAAAGGAAGCTTCATTATGCAGCACTTCTGTCTTCATGAAAGGAAGAAAGCTCGACTTCTCAGAGGTGATATAAGTATTCAGCTAAACTGAGAAGTGTCATGCAAGCTCATCAATGCTCACAAAAGTCATGTTCTTTTTCAAGAAGGCTGTTTTACAAAAGTTCAAATTGCACCTTATAGTCCTGGTTAACTAACTAAGCCAAAATGTTGCTTCTGAATATTTTATTGAAGTGTAAAAAAGTTGAATTACATCCCCAAGTCTGAGCCCAACTCCATCCACTGCCTCATTTATAAGAAATGGTTAAAAAGTAGGCAAGAGGCAGAAGGGGCAAGGGGGCATATCTGTGTGAGGCAGGAGCTGCTCAGTGATATGTTCCCCCGGGCCACAGAAAAATGGACAGTGGCACAGAATCGCAGGGGCCTACGTCACAGGGTGGAGGACTTCCAGAATCCCCTGAAGGGGACGTTAGTGTGGTGGAGCCTTGGTCCTGAGCAGGATGAGGCTCTCAGTTTTCTCTGTGCTCTCTGTAGATCACTTTCGTAAACATTCTAACTAGTAACTCTGAACAGAATGAACTCTTGTGAATGATGAGTCTCAATCGGCATGTATTAGAAAATGAGCGCTGTTTCACAGACGTGGCCGTTAACAATCGTCTTTTTTTTTTGTTTTATTAAATTCATGACATAGTTAGCTCCCAATCTGATGCTCATGAGAAAAGTGACAAGAGAAAAGGACCTACTCCTTTTCAAATGTGACCATGAGACAGTATTCCAAAAGATTAACTCATTGATGCAATCTTTCTTTTTAGTTTTCTTTCAAAATACACAGTATAAAACTAACCTGAAGGCTGTATTTGTGGATAATTGGGTGCTAATACAGGCAAAGCTTGTGTGGCCGACTCAGGGACTATATTTATGCATCCATTTTGAGGGGGACCTGCACAAGTTGCATCATTTTTCAAATGCATGCAGTAATATTTTTCTTCTTTTCCCCTTTTTGTATTCATGGTGGCATACACATGGTGGTGGAAACACTCTAACTGAGAATCCTATTCTATTCAGGCTGGCACTTCATCACATGGTCATATGTGGTTTGTTGCCCAAATCATCTCTACTGCAGTATACTATAGCTTTGATCACAGAGGAGCCCATGTTTTAGCAATTCCTGGGGTGGAATCCTACTGAACACCTCTCAGCATAATTAGTTCTAAAACCCCTGATCTCCTATTTCATAGCTTTCGCCTAGATTAGCACCCAAATTATTTCTATTTTGCAGTAGAGACCCGTCTTCTCTATGTGTTGAAAGGTTCAAATGGTTGTTCAATCATCACTTTGTTCACAGTGGAATTCTTTGAGCACACATCAAGGTTTTTTGGTGCTCAACTGGTTTAAAAGTAAACCTCTTTTTTCCTCTATGAATTTTAAGTTTAATTTGCTTAATGTAATGTCCTTAAAAACCAGGGGTATCAGGGATACTGAGGGGGAAAGCACACTGATTTAATTTCACTTCAGAAAACACATTCTTGGGTATTCTGAGGTATAGAATTCGGGAAAGCACAGTGTGGTGCTTTAGCTCATTTAAGCCACAGTACTAAGTAACTAGTAATCTTTTTACCTATAATTAAAGGGGATGTTCTTGAAACAGTGTCATCTGGTGATGGTAGATGGACTGCACTGATAATTAGGCTATCTTTATTGTTTGTTATATATATGATTTTAATTCCCATGCTTCTAACAAGGTCTCATTTAATGAAAAAACATCCAAATTGAAGGAACTAAACAATATCTACCGAGGTTCACTATTATTCTTTGTGGTGACTTTAGTGAATGTCCTGACGATATGAAGGGTTGATGTCCTCCCAGGCTAAACTAAGCTTCAAGGAGCAATAACCTTGTTTCATTGTTCTGTTCTGACCTTTCCTTGACTGACGCAACCCTAGTACGAAGGAAATTACTTGGTGCAATAGGAGAACTTTGAAATCAAGAATTGAACTATTGGTATCGATCTATTATCAGACCACAAGCAAATAATTCTGATATCAGGTGCTCCTCAGGAGACCTTTGCTGTGCAAGGTTATTAAAACATATTAAATAAGTGTAAACTAGCAATAGCTGCGACCACAGACACTGGTGCATCTATGCCTGCATGAGGTGGCCAGTGAATCTGTGGCACGAGCCTTTGTGGAGTAAGATTTATCAAAGCAAACTTTTTGCAAACATTCGAGTGTCATTTGTTGAGATGTGGAGCCGTGTGAAGTGTTCCTTGATTGTATTGTGCAACACTGTTCCCTTTGCAGTGTAATATCGTTAAGTAAATTAAAGTTAAGATTGTTGTGATCCAAATGACTGGATACTTGTTTGAATGTGAAATTCTTTCTATATTTGATGTGTAGCCAAAGAAAAAGTCTCTGCTGAGCTCAGTGATGCCTCCCTTAAGAATCTATGACAGACGCTTCCTGAGTTATGACAGGGGGCGTAAAGTGTAGGGGGGCAGGGCAAACCATCACCAGTAAAAATGTATGTGTGTGTATCTCTCTCTCTCTCTCTCTCTCTCTCTCTCTTGCTATCTGTGTGTGTGTGTGTGTGTGTGTGTGTGTCCTACAAAGTTTTGCCACGTTACTTGAATCTGTTTAAAACGTTTGTGCCTTGTGTTTATAGGCCACTCCCACTGTCACCCCCCCCCTTTTTTGGGGGGGGGGGCTATTGACTTTTCCACAAATTCTTGTGCAAATCTGAATCCATTTTGAAATTTTGCACCTTCTGGCAGTAGACCACTGTCATGCCCCCTTTTAGTTCCGTTTGCATGAACACAAACGCACCCCTTCATACAAACATTTAACTTTCCTGGCAAATTTCAGCTTGGAGAAAGTTTTGTGGGTTGACCAACCAACAGACAGAGGAGAGCTATGTCTTGTCGCAGCCATAAAACAAGCAAAGAAAATCCTCAATGATGGATTTAATAAGGACTATAAGAAAAAATGTACACTCTTTGAGTATAAGGTCAGATATGTCGCTATTAAAAAAAATAAGGAACTAAAGAAAGAAAAAAATATGCAAGAATCTTACTTGACGCACAAACTTGACCTTCTACTGACAAGTGAAAATATTACTTTGGGGGAAGAACTGGAACTGAAGGACATCCAGCTACGGCTGCATCAAATTTACTTAGTCATGGCAAAAGGAGCATCTATTAGATCTAGAGCCAAGTGGCTAGAGGAGGGGGAAAGGAGCAGGCATTAGTCTTGAGAAAAGAGATTTGAAAAGGAAATAATTTACTGTTCTTAATACTGGAGATTATATCTGAAGTTATCTACATCTGGAAAACTATATGAATCCAAATGTGATGCAAAACATTGTGCAAGTTTCCTGGAAAAAAAATGTCCCTTTAATCGATGAAGAATTCAAATCTATGTGTGATTCATCAGCTAATGAAACCCATGATCTAATCATGCACTCGTGGAAACATATTCAAATCCCTTAATCTGTATGTACAAATAATGCATCAGTCAAAAAAAGCGTCAGCCACAATGAAGCAGTTCATTCTACCTCTTACCCCCAAACCTCATAAAGGAGCCTTTATCTCTACATTATAGAGATAATTGGCGTCCTGTGAATCTTTTAACAGTAGATTATAAGATTAGTATATTCAAACAGGTTAGGGAAAGGGCTATATACTATTATGGCTGAAACTCAAACAGGATTTGTGAATAAGCAACTCATTTTAGACTCTTAGACTTAGATTAGTGAGATTATGCAGATGCAGTTAATTCTAAGGTGCTTATTTTCTTTTTGGACCAATTAAAAAAAAATACTCAAAAAAGCACACACACACACACACACACACACACACACACACACAAAAACAACAACATTGTTACACTAACAAGAAAGTAATTTGTTGCTCCCACCCCTGACAAAGTTAGCTCCATCCTCTAAGATAAGGTTGATTTGTATTTTTTGCTTTCATGCTTTGAATAGTCAAAATAACTGGATCACATTTGTTCAAAAGACAGCACTGAGTTTACATTTCAACATGCATAAAGCACGTGAGAGATCAGATGCACTGATTTCCATATTTTGTCTGATGACTGCAGTACATCCGTGTGCATCCTGGTGTGGGATAACTGCAGTGGAAAGACTCCGTGGTGCCACCGAGCGGCATGACCCCTGTCATTTCATTGTTTCCCCATAAGAGGCAGTGTCAGCAAGCACAGATTCATAATTGAAGGTCAGTCTGAGGCCATCAGTCTCTGGAGTCTCAGCAGGGACGCTACTGTTTGTCCCAGACATGTCTCACACACACACACACACACACACACACACGAGACACAAAAACACACATCCACCACACGTAACACACAAAAATATATGCACACATGAAATGCATATAAACACTCTTGCATGCATGCAGACACATACACCCTCCCAGTGACACAAAGCCAGCTCAGCACAGCTGTGGCTTGGTTTGATGTGAGCATGGCCATCCAGGCAGAAGAGGTCGTTTCCCAGCATCACTCATGGGTCCAACCTTTGATCTCTATGTTTCTCTCATCCTGTCTCATTCGCTGTCTCTCTCTCTCTCTCTTTACAGTTCCTCTGTTTGCCGTCAGTTTTCCCAACAGGATCCCTAAATGACTGATTGTAGAGTTCAAGATGTTTAATCCCAAAACCCATTTTTAACTCCCACTAAGAAGTTCCTCACTACAGTCACAAGTTGAATTGGTTTGTATTGTTTTTTCATTACTGAAAGGTAGAAAAAAAGGGCGTTGGTGATGTATCAGAAATACTGTGTTAGCCTCTGAGTGGGTGTGTCAGTGTGTTTGACTGACACCGAAGCGCTCAGACTGGTTTCTTGTGCTTATGCTGCATTCATGCAATGTCAGAAGAACAGGAAAACCTCCCGTTATTCTGATTTAAGACCATTACCATCATTATTCCAAGACGATCACCCCCACTGGCAGACTCGGGCTATCTGGGGGCACGGATGGCAACAAGGAAAAGGGCACCAGCTGCATGCCGTTCCAAACCCTGGTTGGATTAAAATAGTCTTATTATGTGACACACACGCACACACACATTTGACCTTCATAAACATTCCAGCTTCTAAAGGGTGGAGAAATTTTTGTGGACGGACCAGCCAATCAAGAAACGGACAGAGTGCGCTGTAGAGCTTCTAGCTAAAAAAACTATCAAAGAAAATGCTCAATGATAACTTTCATAATGACTGTGAAAATGTTTTTATTCTTTACATATAAGGTCATATACAGTGCTATTAAAAGAAGGAAGGAACTAAAAAACTGACTTGAAGAACAAACTTGACCTTGTAATGACAAGTGAAAATATTACTTTGGAGGAAGAACTGGAACTGAAGGACATCCAGCTAAGGCTGGATTAAATTTACTTAGTCATGGCAAAAGGAGCATCTAATAGATCTGGAGCCAAGTGGCTAGAGGAGGGGGAAATGAACACATTCTTTTTTTTTGCTCTTGAGAAAAGACATTTTAAAAGGAAATCATTAACGGCCCTTAGTATTGACAGCGGCCCTTCCAAAGACTTAGGTTAGTTTCTCATGTTGTCACTGCATTTTATGGAAAACTATATGAATCCAAATGTAATCAAAACATTGTGCGGAATTAAATATAAGAGTTCAAGATGTTACATCCAGAAACCCATTTCATCCCTCACTACAGTCACAAAACACGTTGAGGTGGTTTTTAATTTTCCTTTTAATACTGAAAGGTGGAAAGAAAGGTCTTTGGTGATGTATCAGAACTACTCTGTTAGCCCCTGAGTGGGTGTGTCAGTGTGTGTGTCTGACTGACACCTAAGACACAGCGTATAGAAACTGTAGCTTGTGCTGCATTCATGCAATGTCAGCAGAACAGGAAAACCTCCCGTTATCCTGACTTCAGAGAGTTATTATAATTATTCCACTGCCACACTAACACAAAAATAAACTAACATCTATTTAACCATTCAGAGGCACGTACAGGCCGACGCTCTGTGTCACATGGAGGGCAGCTTGTGCGGCACTGCATCATGTTTTCTCCACTGGAGGGGCTCTCCAGAGGGCACTTTGTCATGGTTTCTTACACATGGGGCCAATGTAGAGGTGACTCTATCATCTTCGATTTATCACAGGGGCATCCGAGAGGGCGCTTTTACGTTTTTTTTTTCTGAACATGAGGGTACCAGGAGGAGTGATCAGGCTGCTGTCTGGCTGTAGGCAGCGTTGTGCTGACTGTTGTAAATGGGCACTGCTTTTGTTGTATTGTGGCAGTTTTTAAGAGCTCTACGTAGCACAGGCATTTCTAACCCTCAGAATTAGGAAAAATGGCAACACCAGTAAATATTATGCACCTTATAGCAAATAGTGATCTTGATGAAGCCAGAGAATCAGCATTATTTAAACTGGTTGATGCGTATCATACATCAGCAACATCATAGAACCAAAAAATGGACTGTTTTCCTTTTTGACACAGATTTTATTTCAAAAACAGGTTTGCAATTTAACAATTTCATTTACAAGTCTCTATGTGGAAGCAGAAAAAAACATGCTATTATTTTCAAATGGTCCATGTCTTATTGTCAGTGTGAATGGCATGCTAAGATTGAGGCTCAGGGAGAAAAAAAAAAAAGAGAAAATATGTACGGAGCTAAGAGAAAGAGACCAGAGATTGAACAGCTTTGTTTTTCTGGCAGGCCGCAGGCAGCTTTCAATCCCCACAGCAGTGAGACAGAAGCAGTTGATGGGAAATACAGTAGCTGAGGCAGTTTACATATGAATGTGGTCCTGGACGGTATGGATGATGCAGAAGCAGAGAGCCTGGAGCGCTCATTGGTATCCTACCAACCAGAACACTTTTAGCGTCAGCTACTGTTTGTTCTGTTTTTGTTCAATTATCAATGTCCACAATGTTGCTAAATTCATGCAGCTGGGTTTTTTCCTGCAGCTTGGGAGATGCACCAAAGCACATGAAAACATCTCTCGGGAGAGACGCTGGGTTTTAAGGGAACTCTGGGTAATGAGCTGGAAAACTGCATTGATAATGTTGACCGTCACTCGCTGGACTGACGTGAACGTGTCAGGCTCCATAAATAATGTGTGAGGTGCAGTCTCAGTTTTGTGGTTGCACTAGTCTATAGCTCACCGAGGCTGTTCAATTATGTAAGCTCATAGTATAGAGAGAGGGGTGAGGAGAGCTAGGGAGGGAAGGGACTGGCGGGAGGGCTATTTTACATTTCATTTTGATGCTTGTGTTGTGTTATGAGGGGAAAATCACCTTTAACGAACACGAAGCGCCATCTGAGGTGCTTGTTAGTTGTTTCTGGTAACTACCCCTAACGATGTTAAACCTTCAAGTGGAGACAGAGAGCACACGCTCCACAAATAAACACTGGTGGTTTTTTATTAGCAGTGGTGTGTTTGAAGACAAAGGCACGTCGTGGAATATTCAGAGAATATTCTCAGCCCCAACGATCGGCGCAGAAATTGAAAATGCAAGACCCTAAATGGATTTTCCTCAACAACAAAGATAAGACCAACCTGGGAAACAAGCTTTGAGAGACTGAGCAGATATCAAAGAGAAATGGAGGGCCAGTTGAAGGGCCTATGGAAGATAGAAGGAAAGACGCACATCAGTATGACTGCTTATTTATTATTCCACGGGAAAGACCATGTGGTTAGAAACCGGAGTGGATGAGGGCGAGGGAAGGACGAGGTTGATTGTTGGTTCGAGGAAAGCCCCTGCTTTATCTTATTTTGGCAGCTGTGACCCACTTTCACACGTACACACTTGAGTTATGATATGCGCACTCACACACATACACACGCTCACACGCCCACACATGCAGCAGCGCATCAGTGAAGAGGAAAACAGAGGCATCTGGAAAAGCCGTCCTCTGGGAGGCATTGACATGATTTGCGGGGGGGGGGGGCTCACTGCGTTTCCCATAACTTTGGTAGAGCAGCTCTCTGCCAGGTGACTTCCCAGCGCGTTCGCTGCGTTAACTGATGGCTGCACAACTAATTGGTGAAACGCGTAATGGTGACCTGCTCGGGGAGGAACGCGCTGTGTCGTAATGTAAGGAGGCATGTGAGACCACACGGTGTATAAATGATTGCACATTAATGTTTAACTCTAGTTTAAGTGTCTCCTCAGGAGTGAGGGGGAGCGTTTAAGTTTCCCGAGGCTCAGCTGGAGCTGAATCGACAAATGTCATCTCAGATGTGATGGCCTTGTTTGTGGTTAAAGATGTTTGTTCCCTGACATATACTGCAAGCTCAGGTTATTGTTATTTAAGGAGTTGAGAAAGAAAGAAAGAGCAATTTTGATGCATAATTTTATATTTTGTCTGGTTTTAAAGCCCCTGTGTGTCACGTGACTCTGGTGCTGCACTGAAACATGAGAGAAAGGTGAATGAGTAACTGATGACATGAAATGGGATCACATTAATCTGATCAAAACCCCCAGCTGTAAACCATTACTTACTGTGGAAAAACAAGATCACAGATGCTTTGAACAAGATGCTGCAGAGCTTTTTTTTTTTTTGTCAGTGCAGTTTCTTAATGGGAATGAATTATCCATTTATAAGTCTGCTTCGCACGCTGATGCTTCCATGTGGGAGCGGGAGTTCCCACAATACCAAACTATTAATGGGAGGATACAAAGTGAGTGAGAAAGCAAGAGAGCGACGAGATCTCATGTCGATCAGTCCAGCTTCGTCTGTGAGGAGAGGAGTGAAATATGCTAAAAGTTCTGCTAAGACGCATTTCTTCTAATGACCGCTAGACGGCGTCTCCTAGAAAAGCCGATCGATACTAAATAAAAGAGAAATACTGACAAGATTTTAGAGTCTCAGTTGCTAGTTTCATTAGACAGTGCCGATACAGCTGTAATCCTTAAGATTTTAAATCACATTTACTACAGTTTACGATTAGCATGTTCATTTAAAGGTTCTCTATTTCATTTTTCAGCATCTCAGACCAAAACAAATGTGTGCCTCACATTTGGTCCTGTGTAAAATATATGTTTTCTTGCTGCCAAATGCTGCTAAATGCTCCACTATATTTACCAGCTAACTTCTTTAGTACTGGAAAAGTTTTTGGTTTTTTTTAGCTAAAAACAGCTGCACCTTCTGCATCAGGAAATGAGGTTAATGAAAGTGGAGTTGTTTGGCTGAAAAACCACAGCAATGAGCTGAAAACTGAAAGATGGAAAAAAAAAAAAAAAAAAGTTCTGTGCTTTGTGTTTGGTGATAATTCCCTGAAGTTCTGTCACTACAAGCAACGTCTTTCACATTACACATCGTCATTTGACTCTGTGTTAGTATGAAAATATTTCTTGGTGCAGCTTTAAAAAAAAAAAAAGTTCATATCTTTTACAGTGTAGATTTGGAATATCCCAGACAGTTGTGGCAAATTATAATAATCTGTAACTGATTACATTTAGAAAGAGAACTTCCAATTCCTATATGAGGGGACCGTTCCCCAGGCGCACACTACGCCATCAACTCCCATTCATTACATTGTACAAAGCAGCACCACAGTAATAATCATTTATAACCCCAGCCACTGAGCTCTCTGAATATATAGCCCTGATCAAAAGCCAACACTGAACATCAAACAGGCTCACTCAGTTGTAAGTCTGGCTGTAAATTAGTGAGACATTATATCGTGCCAGAACTGGTGCCAGGGACGGGAGCGGGGACAGGATTTTAGACTAACAAGACAGTTATGGGAAGTGATGACAGCGTGCTGGCAAGTGCCATTACTCCAAACCTGACCCGCTATTCATCCTGAGGAGGCAGCTGGCAAACGGCTAAAAGCCAAGAGAAATATCGACAGGGTTAAAATGTTTTAGTATTCGCAAAAGTGATGTAATGCATTCCGTTGGTTTCATTTGGCATTAGCACACCAACACAGAGAGGAAGAGCGTGTGCATCATTTACTTTTATTGGCAGCATACGAGGCTAAAGCAGAGATACATGACACGAGCAACACCTCCTCATCTCGTCCTTTCTGCCTGGGCTTTAATTCTCTGCCCTGGTCGACACTCCACCCCCCAAACCCTATGGCTCAAACTTGTAGCCCTGTGGGCGAAAAAAGGCGCATTATCAGAAATTCTTGACATAGCACTTTCCAGAGTAGGACTCAGCAGCACGCATAGTTAAACTCAAGGGGACAGTTTCTCTTAAAAGCTCTTGTACCAGCCCCAGCTCTTTCTGCAATTTGGGAAACACAGTTTTCAAAAGAAATTGGGTCATGGTAATGGCAGAAGAACATGGCATGTATAAAGGATCGGCCCCTGGAGAGAGAGCAAGAGGAGTCAAGAACAATGGTGGCCGGCTCAGTCGGGCCGCGCTTCATTGCTTTGTCAGTGCTGTAACAGCAAAGTCTTGTAGGCTGAAAAACCGGTTTTCCTCGGCCCGCCTTTCTGTTTTCCTTCACATTTAGGTAATTTGCATCATCTCAGGGCAGCTAGTGGGCATGGCGCTGATCCTGGGTCATTTCATAAACAAATAAGAAGCTTAAAGTGTTTCTCAGCCTCTAATGATTGTGAACTTCAGAGCCTTTCCGGATGAAAAAAGGGTCTTTTTGTGGTCATGTGGAAAAAAGAGAAATCCAAGGCACTTCTAAAACCTTTATTCTGCATGGCTGGTCATAATTGCAAGCTTAAAATTACAGAGGGAAAAAGGGATCTAAGGCACTCAAAAAATCAGTTAAAAAGCCTTTATTCTGCTCAGCTGGTCACTGTGAAGTTGTTAACTTATGACTACACAAACAGAAATGCAGAACCTTGCTAACAGATTTTTGCAGTGCCGTTAATCTCACTCTTTAACGTGACGATAAACAAATCTTAGAAATGTCTGACTGTATTAGGGATAGGATGGAATAGAACAGACTGGGGAAACAAATAAAACTCCCCTCTTTAACACTTATAACTCATTATGTTGGGCATAAAACATAATTCCAAATAAAGTTACAGCAGTAAACCTGCAGAATGTGCGCATTTTAGTACTCATGAAGAAGATGAATGTGCCATTTCTTTTCCCCCAAAAGTCTTGCTTTGCAAATGTCTGTGTATTTGCCTACATTACACTGAGTCATAAACCCTTTATGGATTGTTTATACCGTGCTTATAGAGGCCAAATCAGAAGGAGGGGTAAACATGAGGAGTTGGCTGGAATAAGAAAATAGCCATTGATTCATACAATGATATCACCAGTAATGATACAAGCATAAGAAAAAAAAAAAGAAGGGATGCAGTAATAACACCAAATGCAGCTTCGTGCAGGATGCACCCTCAATCATGTTTATTGCAGGAACAGAAATGGATCTGAAACATTAATGGTACGTCATCCCAGTCGGTCACAAACTGCAGCACACAGAGGCAGAAGCCTCAGATATTACCTTCTATCTATCTGTCTATCTTTTGGCTGCTTATGGAGCAAGCTTTAGGCCATGTATGTATTTTGGGATCCACTAACACGATTCATGGAGAAGGAGCAAGGTCTGCATTCCTACTGTGAGTTTGTATATTTTGCACCATTGTGTGCTTTTCTTCGATGCTCGGCTTCCAGCCCCGATCCATATGTCTCAGAGCGCATCTATATCTCATGTTAAAGTCCCAGAGAATAGTTCAGTAGTGAGTTTAAATTTTTCATTACAACAAGGATGGCATCGTAAAACGTGGTTACCAAGCAACTGCTTCTCAGCCTCCCAATCAGCAGCGTTGTTGGTTTGAGATTCAGACACAAATATCATCACACTCTCTCTTTTTCCTCTTCCTCCTCTGCATGTCACTCAGGCTGCAAAACCTGCACTGAATGGATTGATTTGATATGTATTAAATGAAAAAAACAAAACAAAAATGCTGATCAAAAAGTCTTTCAATTTAGTCCCCTGAAGGACAAATCTTCTCCAGCCTGATGTGCTGAAGGTGTATAAGCCATTCAGGAGATACTGTAAGTTTTATAGGAAAGGCTTAGACTTTAAATTAGGATCTTTTGGTACCCTAACCTGCTGCCAGTCACACCACTGGTGATAGTGAAAAAAAGATGCTTATGCAAAGCATTTTTCCCCCTACTGTTCCTGTCAGGGTGCTTTTGAAATCCCTTTTCTAATGAGAGCTGGCATTCCACCTTCCTTCAGTATTTCCTCCGGAGGGGAAGCAGGGAGGGTTAGCGACAGAAGGATGACAGCAGTGAAAGTGCCACAGTCAGGAAAAGTCTTCTGCTCTCAGCTTATAGAGAAGTCCTTCTTGGGTTTGAGATTTGTCTGTTTTATAAACAATGTCGTATGATTGCGAGGCGGCGGTCAGCTCTGTGACCTCCATCTGCAGCAGCGATATCTGATCTGGCACCGCTGGCTGTCCCTGCAAACCTCTGACAGGCAGTGCTGATGGGGGTGGATTCTGGCAACTTAAGGTAAACTTACTTAAAGGAAGTTTACAACTTAAATGTCCTGTGATAATCATTTTCTCCCCCCCCCCCCCCCCCCCCCCCCCCCCCCCAAGTATGTCCAGGAAATTCTGACTTCACCACCCTAACTTCAAGCCCACTGGTTCTTACTGCAGGTGTAGGTTTAAAAGATTAAAAAGGGCTCGTAAATATATAGTTTCTGTACTTTTCTAAAGCAGCTGTTCACTGCAGGTTTTGGCAAACAACAAAAGAAGAAATGGTGCATTTGTCAGGGACTATTTTCAGCAGATTGATGCATATTTGGTTGCATTCCATAGACACGTATAGGAGAGACTGAGCCAAAATAAATTACAATGTGTGTGTTCATGCTAATGAAGGAACATATCATATCATATATCAATACATAATTGTGACTCATTGATGTGTTTGTTAATAGTTTTTTGAAAACACTAGAGCTCTATTGCACAGAAGGTGAAGATATATCAGGCTGGGATGCGCACAGAACACACACACACACACACGACGACACATTCGTTGTTTGCTTTGGGACTTTTTGTTGGATTTGTTATCAATAAGAAATCTTGATCTTTAAACAAACATGACAACTAACTCTGTACAGGTGGAGTCGATGCGTCCTGATTGGCCGACACTAGGCCGCTAGTCCGCGCTGGGGACACACTACGCGATTTAAAGATTGATTTTAACCCCGATTTGGCCGTGGTAATTACCGAGATCGTGGCGAGTCTGCACTTATTTGCAATGAACAGGGCAGGTCGTCATGGACAGCTGGCTCATAGGAGCCGTAATTAGTGTGTTCTCACCTCCTGACCTGCTGAGTACTGGCTTTCCAGTTCAAATACTTTTAGTAACCTTATGAGGCAAGCATATACACAGATCGCATTCCAACTCAGCAATGATTTGAAATTGAGCAGAGTGGCTGGAATCAGTCCAGGGTAGTTGCACTGTACATACTGGCCACAGAAATGTAGAGAGTGGGCAGCTTAAATCACTCTTTAATATGAGCTGTGAAACATGTTTGATTTTAAATCAAGGCACAATCCACCATCCTTTGATATGCTCTTATGGAACTCAACTCACTGCAAGGAATTTCAATAGCTATGACAGCATAAAGGGATTTTTTTTGGCCACTTGTGGGCCGTGGAATGAGCTGAAAAGACAATATTGTCATGTTGTCACCTTATAACATTGATGAACATGTTGACAAAAAGTTGCCTGCCTACGAATCCAGCAGATGCAGAGCAACATTAGTATCGATGAATCCAGTGGTCACTCTGTTTCAGCTCTGTTTTGGTCTCCACCAACTCTCGTGGGGAAATTTCTGGGTCTTTAACCGCTAAATGCTGCTGGAAACAAGGTTTATAAGAGTGGAGTTACAGGGTGGAAAAAATCTGAACAAATAGCTTAAAAGGGCTAAAACACTCCACAAAGCTGAGGGGAGCTGCAGAGCGATGAATCTCTCATCACTTCATGCGACCACTTTAGTCCTCTGATCAGTCGTTTAGTATAAAAATATTTAATGGTGCAGCTTTAAAGAAATAGCAACAACCTCGATGTCACTTTTGTGACTCAACATTTTCTGCGTCTCAGTGATGATGATGCAGAACTGACGAGCTTTAACGTCTGTGCAAAAATGAACTTGGAGCTCTCTCTGCTGAGTGCTCACTGTGCACAACATCCACGACTTATTGTGCATTCACCTCTTTTCCACTCGCTTTCCATGCAAGTTTGGAACACAAGCGGCTGTATGGACGGCACACGTTTATCGCTGTGAACACAGGTTCATCACAAATCTTCTTTCCGCTGTTTGTTAGTTGTCTGAGGCTAAAGCTGCTCATTAGTTCTTAAGTCTTTCCATTGTAAGTCGCTGTCAGGGACATGTGGCAAAAGATAAAGATATACGAAATACAAAAATATAAAAATTAATTTGAAATTGCAGGTTAAATTAAACCCCACAGACATAATCACACGCTAACAATGTCTTCAGTGTCTACAATCCACACCCACGTCACATGTTATCTGCATGTAAATGAAGAAACCTTAATTCCTCCCATAAGATGTCTCACTAGTGCTCCTTTGGCCCACATCATTACAACCTCCCGCCTGCCAGAAACAATGTGCTGTGTTCTCATCACACTGTTCCCAACCGAGGCAGATAACTGCGATTTAAGGTCTCACCTCATCCTGCAGCTTCCACACTTCCCTGTACCTGCTGATGACAAGACACCGCGGTAGTCAAATATGGTGTGCAGTACAGCTCAGTGCTCTCCAACCAAGTGGCACTGAGAACCGTTTTTCATCATAACCAAGCTCTCTCCCTGCTGATTTGGTCCTCCCATCTGATTAAAGGTGTTAATTAGTTAAAGTTCTTATTTGGAAAGGCCTACAGATATGTATATGTATATACATATATATATATATATACATGACTTTCACTGGATATTGATGGCCACAGAAGAAGGATAAAAGGCTTTTTTTTTTTTTTTAAACGAGGACAGAGCTGTGTGTAGGAGTGTGCTATATAGCTTTGGTTCATGTCAGTGCAGCAGTGTTGAAACACTCTTCACTGCTAATTTAGCCCCATCACTTCTCCATGATCCCTCAGGTGGCATGGCTGGGCTACAGGGCAATGTGACCGACTCTATCTGAAATAAAGACTGTATTCACTGACAGCACCCCCAGTTACTGTTTCATCCTAAAAAAAACACACACCTGTTTACAGCTGCAGTGAGACACCAGCAAAAGGTCGAGGGATTGTGTGACTGTGTTAGGATGCAGAGGAGTGTTCTGCGGACAGAGGTGTGTGCAGCCATTTCATTTAGAAGTGTTAATGCCCAATAACCAAGCTTGCTTGCTTGCTTGCTTGGAGGAGGAGGAGGAGGAGGAGGAGGGGGCTGCAATTTACCGAGACTTGGCTGAGTTCTGACGCCAGCACTGAAGTGATGTAAGAGACGGAGGGAGGGAGAGAAAGCCGAGAAGGAGGAGAGAAGAAACTGGGAGGGAGAGAGAGAGACAGAGGAAGAGAGAGAGAGAGAGAGAGAGAGAATCATAGCTCTGATATTCTCCTCACTTTCGGAGACCCAGACAGAGAGCAGCTCCCCAGCGGGTATTCTAACTGAGGTAGGCTGTCTTTCCACACTCCCACCCTTTGAATAGACCAAGAAAAGAAAATATCTTATAAAGTTAGATTTGAATTGCGTTTGCATTTGATTTGACAGTAACTGTCCTGCGTGCACTGTGGAGCACAGCGGCGGTAGGGTGTGCTGCTCTGTGTCTGTCAGTAGGCTGCTGTGTGGGTGTCACCTCTCCAAGTTGAACGCATCGTGCAAAACTGCAAGAATGACTTCAAACAGTCATTTTTTCCACCACTAGAACGAGTCAAGTTATTGGGACGTGTGGGAGCCTACTAATTAATTAATGACGTGATTGTGACGTGGGGATAATACCTAATGAGCCCATTTGTCTTGACGTGTTTCTCCAGCCTAACTTGAACAGAACCGCCTGGGTCTCCAGGAATCAGCACCTCGGACAGCGACGCAGCCGAGGGAGAGCGCGCAGAGCCCCGGGCACCCGCCAGCCTCCCCCCCGGTCAGGATATGGTCCTCTCCCGCCGCCGCTTCCCGACGGGTCGCGATGGGCTTTAGTTTGTCCACTGCATAATAACTGCCGAGAAATGCCCTTGGCAACCGTCCGCGCACACTTGTATTCAGCATGACGGCGGCGCAGGAGACCGAGCGAGCAGGGGAAGATTCGGTGGCGAAACTTGCGCACGACTAAAGCCCCTGCATGCTTAAACAGAGTTGAAGTCTCGAAGCCAAAGCATAAGACTCGAAGAGTTCTTCACACGACCATGGGGATAAGGCACCTTTTGCTGCTGCTGATATACCTGGACCCGCTGAGCGTGCTGAGCGCCGCTACGGGCGGTAAAAAGCCCAAGCAGGCGCCCAGGAAGGTTCCCAAAGCCACCGCGGTCCCCACGGTCGTCCCGCAGAAGACGCCTCAGCCGGCGCCCGCCAGCAGCCACGACACCTGCCTGGGCTACTACGACGTGAGCGGGCAGTATGACAAAATGTTCGAGTGCAACAACACGGACCACCGGTACTGCTGCGGGACGTGCTACCTGCGCTTCTGCTGCGAGTACAAGAAGGACCGGCTGGATCAGAAAGCCTGCAATAACTACCAGACGCCGGTGTGGGTGCAGACGGCCGCACCGTCTCCCATCCCGACCGGCGATCCGTACGATCCCAGCATGGATCAGACCAACACGGCGGTCTACATCACCTGTGGGATCATAGCCTTCATCATAGTGTTGGGAGTGTCGGCCAAAGTTGCGTACGACAAAGCCACGGAGCCTCCTCAGGAGATGAACATACACAGGTGAGCGGGCACAGGACGTCATGTGTGACAATGAACCCTTGGAATGGAAATGTGCTCTCTGCTCATCGTGTTGTGCCAAATGGTTTCACTTTAGTGAGATAGAATAAAGATATCTATAGCCTATTGCTGGACAGACAGACATGTCCCCTTGCAGGGGGGGTCAAAGGTCAAGACCCACGTCACAGACAGGCCCAAAGTCACGTCACATGCAATAGTTTTCAATATGTTACATTATATTTTTATCTTAACTTGAGGTCAAAGGTTTTTTCCCCGTATATCAGAAATAATGAAGTAGAAATCAGGCTGGTGAGGCGTTTAATGACTGAACAGATTGTTATCTGAAGCCACTCTGATGAGCACCTTTCACATCAGATTCACAGCAGATGTTAAATCCCAAAGAAGTGCGTGCCAAAAATAATTACAGAGGAGTCAGAAGAGAACTATTACAGTGATTGTAGTGGAGTGTAGTAGTGTTTGTGAAGATTATGTGTGTGTGTGTATGTTATGAGTGGGAGTGGGAGATTTCTACCAGATGTTTGTCAGTTTAAACGACCAATAAAAATGCCATCTCACATGTTCGAATCTAACTAGAACCCGTGCATTTGGCTTGTGAGGCACCCAAGCCGAGGCGGGCAGCTGCCAAACGTCACCCTTCATGACGCACCCCCGCCCTAGCCTTCCACCCCACCCTCTGCACATCGGCACATGGCTGTCTGGTGTGTTCAGGTGGGGATTTGACAAGAATGTTTAGCAGCGATGGGGTAGCACAGGGAATGATTGCATCTCACCTCCTCAGCTGGGTCCCGCTTCCCCCTGGGGATTCGCCATATGAGAGTTATCATACATGAGTGGACCACATGTTGTAGACTGTACCCACATCAGTGAACAAATGCTGACACACATTATTTCCTCAAGATTGAATAGCTTTTTTTATTGGATGCATTATTCAACACTTGAGCAATCTTAAGACTGTGAATAATGGATAGTGTTAACGTTGAGGCTGTATCAAGGTCGTGTGACATGCATGCACCGCTGCACATTCAATAAGGAACAGGAAGAGGTGGGGGAAGGGGGGGGGGGGGGGGGGTGAAGTTAAAATATTAATTTAAAAGCAAAGGTTACATTGGCGATACATTTGTTGTACAAAAGCTTTGAGCTGCTGCAGCGCTGCAAGAGTAATTTGATTTCCCTTTTCAAAAGTGATGCCAGAAAAAGCAAACAAACACTTTTTGAACTTTCTTTCATCATGATTGCTTCTTCCTCTCTTCCACTCTCCCCCCCCTTGAGGGCTCCATCCTTCCATATGCACCTGGTGCGGTCTGAAAAACATTCAAATTCAACCCAATTAGATGAGATACTCACACATCCAATGTTGTTTCTCTTGCAAATGAACATTCGTCATGTTCCCAGACGTAAAAAAAAAAAGAAGAAGAAATAGAGCAGCTCTGAATTACCCATAATAGCACAACAGTGTCTTAACAATTAGCAGCCATTCGGCATGCAGAAAACAGACGTGCTATCACTTGATTTTTAACTCGGTTCAGCTGTTCTGAGAGAGAAAAAAACGGTATGCGCAAACTGTACATCTTTTTTGGTGCATTTTTAACAGTGGTTGTTTCTTCGGGTTTCCAGGGCCCTTGCAGACATCCTGAGGCAGCAGGGGCCCATCCCCATATCGCAGTATGACTGTGAGAATTTCGCAGCGATGAACGGCTCACCCAAAGACAACACACCAGTCAGAACCTCATCCAAGAACCACTACACCCCTGTGCACACCTCCAAATCCAACCACGGTAAGAGCTCTCCTCTCTCTCTCCTCTCGGTGCTCAAAGCCTCACAAGCATCCACTATAGTTTATGTGTCATGACTGTTGGTCAAATTTAGCTTGAAGGCAGATTTCTGCAGTATAGCCCTTTTTTCCACATCACTCTCACTGAGTCTATGGAAAGCCTTTGCAGTATATTCATTATTTTTGGTGCAAAACTCTGCACCCCCTCCCCCCACCCCCCCAAAAGAGCACCCACTGTGCTCACCCTTTCAGCAGCCTAATCTCCAATGTTAACATCCAGTAATCATCCGATTTGAGCGAGAGAGCGCGAGGGAGAGAACGACAGAGAAAAAGAGGGGCCTGCTAGTGGAGATAATTGCAGGCTGCCAAGGTAGCGCGGCCCTGCAGCCTCTGACAGGCTGGAAGTGATGACCCCTCAGTCACTCAGTGGGTGAATCACACGCAGCACACACACCGCGTTGATTTAACCCCCGCGATTCACAGAACAGACAGGGAGCATAAATTGGTAATATGGCCAAAAAGTGCAGAAAAAACAAAAAAGAAAACGTGAGTCCAAAGGAAGCCAGTCAACCCCGTCAGGCTCCTCAGGCAAAGCAGGTGTCAGATCGAGAGACGCTCAGGCAAAGGCACATAGATGGAAAATAATTATAATTATGAACTCACAGGAGTCGCTGAGATGGGAAGAAAAATGAAAGACGTGTGCAAGGGGAAGTAAAGAAATATTCCAATCTTGCAAACTGCCAGTGTTGATTTTGCAGCAGCAAAATGATGATATGTGTGTATTTAGCATTTTCTGCTACCTCGTTTATTTCTACTACACACAGTTTGTTATGTTAGGGTCACCGCAGCCTTCCAAACCTGCTAGTTTTGTTGCGTCAGGAAAACAATGAGTATAAACACACCAGTGAAAATCTGATTTCTATAGGACAGCTGTTGAGTAAAATGCAGCTGTCAAATGAAAAACCATCTATGTCCAGATCTGGTCATTTTGAATAATTCACAAACATAAATCATTTAAAAACACATTGGAGCATCTGAATCGCTAAAAATCGCTGTTTTACAGAAAAGCATTTTGGAGATGCACATTTTTCACAGTGTGTACATATGAATTATTTTAGTGATTTTTAAACTAGATTTCCCCAACATCTGCTGGTTTTCCATTCTGTGAGGACCTCACATCACTGCACTCTGCCTTTACATAAGAAATACAATACATTTCTATGGTTATATGTTATTCTCTCCTGTTCCTTACTTCTATCATCTTCCGCTTCGGACAACACAACAGCAAAATGCTGTAGGTGCCATCAAATACGAATCATTTTTGGTTTGAGAAATATCCATTTCTATAAGGACCACGAAGGTTTGTTTTCTCTATGTTGGCGCTATGGAGAAACCTGATTGGTGGATGTTGCAGTCACTGCCCTTAAAGCTAACTGTCCTCACTATTACTTTGAAAAAGGCCCAAACCACTAGGTCAGAGTCCCTCCACTCCTCTAGACCAGGGGTGTCAAACTCAAATATACAGTGGGCCAAAATTTAAAACTTGGACAAAGTCGCGGGCTAACATTGATATTTATTGAAAAAATGGGCCCAAACAAGTTCAAACAATATGGAACAAGCAAAGCTTGATATAACTTAATATTGCACACATGCAAAATCGAATTTAAAAAAAAAAAAAAACATCAATGGCATTCATTTCTTAAATAAAATTTAAATAAAATTCGTATGCCTCTTTTTTTATTTGCAGCCTTCTTTAAATTTAAATTTAACAAGCAAGAAAAAGTGCATAAAGACAACTTTAATTGTAGCTCAGTTTGCTACACACTGATCTACTCTGTGTTCAAGCCAGATACCTGGCATCTTTTCTTGGATGCTAGTTCATCAATATCTGGGCTCAGGCTCTGAGCTGAGGAAATCCTCAGGATCGAGCAAAGGTGTTCATCTGTCAGACGACTCCTGTGAGATGTTTTGGTCATCATCATGGAGGAGAACAGTTGCTCACATAGATAAGTGCTGCCGAACATGGAGAGCATCTAAGCAGCTTGGGTGCGGAGCTGAGGCATTGTGTCAGGGATGAAATGTGGAAACTGTGCGGCACCCACAGCATCATACTTTGACTTCAGCGTGTCACTACACTGGAGTTCAATCAGCTCCATTTGGAGGTTGGTAGGTGCGTTTTCCACGTCAACTGCAAACGGATTACTGAGCAGTTCAAACCTACATTTCTGGACATCAAAGTCGGCAAATCGCCAGGTAAACTCGGCACCGAGTTTTTCAGCAAACTGTGCACATGGGAACACGGCGGTAGAGATCTGCGTTTTAATTGTTTGGCAGCAGGGAAAATGGCCCAGGTTACAAGACAAACAGGTCTGTCTTTTACATATGTAAACTGATATTCTGCCTCCCACCTGTCCAGAAAACTCCTGTTTTCTGCCTTTCTTTTCGCCATTTTTGGGATGGGTAGCACGGTGCCAGTAGCAGCGTGAGGTCGCTATGACTACTGTCAACAGAGGAGAGGGTGTTTATGGGTCCTGTACTGATTGACGCGCCAAAACACGAGCAGAGCATTCTGGGATTTGTAGTATTAGCGGTACATGCGCTGTATAATACTGGCGGGCCAGCTCTAGTAGTCATTTGGTATTGCCTCGCGGGCCAAATATAATTACACTGCAGGCCATATTTGGCCCGCGGGCCAGAGTTTGACACCTATGCTCTAGACCATAAAATGAACGTGTGTCAGTATTAGTGGATACCAAAAAATAGGTCAGGGTCCTCATCATAGTACGTCTCTGTAATGAGCATGGTATTGTCCTGGGTAGCCGACTGTAACTGCAGAGCGCTGACGATGATGAAATGAAAACGTGTCTTCAAACAATTCATTTTGCTTCTGTGGACATTCGTGCACATGAATCATGCAAAGAACGTAAAGTACCTACATTTATCTTACCGTGCATTAAATCCACATCAGATATGAAGATATAGCAACATATGAATATTTAAAGAATGATAAATAGGAGGGTCAAAAACACTTTATGTGGCGTCAGGGCAGCGGTATTTAGTTCAGGGTTAACGGAGTGTAAAAGAGGACTGAACAGCTGCAGTTCTGAACTTCTGAAAGCCAACCTTCATAGCAGCTCATACAACACATGGAGATTTTACAGCTGGTTTGAGCTACAAGACAGCAAACTATTTTTGCGTCTGCATCTCTAAATAATAGATTCATTCATCCAGGTTTATTTGGGTTTGCAGACTATTGTATGTCATGTAAACTTGGCCTCTTTCTGCCATTACCCTCTATCAAATGCTTACTGGGAGCATTTCCTCGCAGCTCGGTGTTTGTTGCAACCACAGTCTGCATTCATTCATTTAGTGTCTCCTCCACTCAGCTGCTGCATCACTCTATACCTAATGGTCACTCTCCTCCACGCAGGGGGCTGATACATGGCTGCACGTGGCAGGCTGCCTCCAGTGTGACCTTGTATGCATTTATACTCAGTAAAGGTCGGGCATCATTTTATCTGTCTATCTGACGCTCTGCTTGGCTGCGACTATTTTGCCTGCTTGCACACAATCACTGCAACTCAGGCCAGCTCAGCTCAGTCTACCCCTGCCAAGCCCCCCCCACCCCCACCCTCATCAGGGACCACAGCAGTCCTGATGGGGTTGGACATGAAAGGCAGTGACAGCCCGGGCGAAAGCGTGGTTAATGTGTGCATATAAATTGGGAAGCTCCGCTTGATGCCCTAACAGGCTCCAAGGTGCTGCGGAGAGGGAGCCCACTCGCGCTCATAGAAATGCATATTCATGTGCGCCTAAATGGGCATTTGGCACAGAGCAGGGAGGCAGGCCACTTAAGGAGAGGGTCCTCGGCTGGAGTTGCCGCTGCTAAGAATGGCACTTCACATCCAGAGGCCATTGGAGACTCTTTTAAAATCAGGTGGAGGGACCTCATAAAGCAAGTGGCTAAAAGGCCCGAGAGGATCCTATCAACTTATGTCAAGAGTGGGAATAACATTCGTCTCTCCTTTGATCCCCAACGTGTAATGATGCACAGTCTCTCTCGGCAGTAATCGCCTCCATACCCCAGTACTTTTTTTTTTTAGTTTTGTTTAGGCTCGATTCTAAAAATACATGCTGATTTATTTTTTCATATTGCAGGCCTTGCGTGGTGACATGGCACCCTTGGTGCACTGCAAAACTTCCCTTATTTTTAGAACGATATATTCCTTTTAAAAAAAAAAAAACGGCCTAAAGCAGGAACAGTACAGACAGCATAATATGATACCAGCGCAAGTGCTGCTATTTCTATCTGCATCCACTCTGCATTGTTGTGGGGCTCAGATCCTCTTTTAGGCTGGGGTGTAAACACAGAGCGCCCCACAGCCACAACAAGGAGCAGACCTTGAAAGGGAGTAGATACCTTTACAGGAGTTCGCCTTTGGTTAAAGTAAACAATAACCGCTTCTCTGAGTAATGCAGTTTGGCCCACAGCGCTCCTCAGATGAAGTTGATTTATTTACCACACACCACAGGCAAAGATTTGCTTCTCTTTTTGTTTTTTGAAAAGTGTTGCTTGGTTTCCTCTTCTTAATGCGCAGAATGATGAAATATAGTTTTCAGGTAGTGCGGAGGGTTGCTATTTCCTCTGTCTCAGTTTACTCAACAGAAACCAAAGAAAAACAATTACTCCCATATAGCAGTTCTGCAAAAAAAAAAAAAGAATAAGCAAATTGGATTATGAGTTATGTGTCTGTGTTTACTGCACCGGAGGAATCAGAATACGCAGAATGAGAAGGATGACTATGTTAGCGTGTGTGCTCGTACAGGATCTCTACGTGTCGGAGCTCCTGTGCATTACTGGGAGGATTCGAGCAGTTGTTTAATTTTGTTTGAGCTGAGCAACCTACCGAGCTTAAAGGTCAGCTGCTGTGGACAATTAGAGGTCGTGATGATAGAATAACATCTCCAGCTATTTAGCTGCTTTGACGTGACCTTCAGACATTTTTAAAGCACACAGCTGTGTGTGTGTGTGTGTGTGTATGCTTTCTGAGAGTTCCCCAAACAAGACGATTTTCGCCTAAATAACAAAACAGTGATTTAATTACTCTAATTATTCGCCAAAAGGCACTTTTATAATCATATTCGTCGAGCCCCTCCTGCCCCCCCCCCCCCCCCCCCCACACACACACACACACACACACACACACACAAGAAACACCTCCCTCTTCCCTCCAATTAATTCTTTAAGTTTGCAGCTTTAACATCTCCACTGTGACCTCACTGCCCCCCCCATTGGCCAGATAATCATCACCCACGTGTTAAAAACAACATTTCTATGCTGACAGCATCAAATGCTTAATAGAAGCCTCCTCCTAAGTGCACCTGTGTTAAACCTCAGCATCTGAGAGACCCCGCCTAATTGTCTCCTGCCCTAGATCTCATTATTGCACCTTATTATACAGCTGGACCTTTGGCCCCCTGAGTGTACGTGAGTGTGTGTGTGTGTGTGTGTGTAAAGAGGTTTCGTGTTTGGAGGCAGGGATCCATCAGCATCTCTTTCCAGTAGCAGTACTGGTTAATTATGGACCAGCGTAGATCAGGACTTACTGCACTGCACCATTAGTTTCATGAGAGGGCAGTGGCAGGGTTAAAAGAAGAGGGGCATGTATTTGCCAAGGTGGCATTTAAAAAGCCCCATTTTTTTTAAAGAGGCGTCAGCGTGGATCTCAGACTGAGAGAGCGAGAGGGGAAGATAAAGGAAGATATGCGACGCGGAGCTCCACCTGAACAACTTTATCAAGATGATGTATACAGCTCCATGTCCACTCCAGCAGATCGGCATCTGATAATGCTATAAAATCAGTATACCATGTGAATTACTTCTGCCTGGCTGTGTTAAAGCTTAATCGACCTTGGAGTCGGATAACCTCCCAGATGCCAGCCTCACAGCACCACATCCAGCTCGGTTCATTATATAATTAACTTATTATTCCCGTTTTCCCAATCTCAGAGGTAATTCAGAGGTGTAGGTGTCCAGTGAAGAAGTCTGATTAAAAAAGTATTACCATATGAATCCTCACCGCCCGCCCGCTCGCTCCGGTGCCCGTTCATTTCAATGGCAAATCGTTGAGGTGAAAGTCACGATTTTCTTTGTATCAGGGACAATAAATTCATAATGCGTAGCCTTCCCCCCGCAGGCTCTTCATGCTACCTCACCTTAATGAGCTGGGAACGGGAGCAGAGGGAAAGGAGGGGATTGCTTTTGAAGGGTCTTTCAGACTCAAGGGTTGTCGCAGTGGGTCGTGGAGCAGCCTACCAATGACAAAGGTGACAAAGGAAGACAACAATAGCATGTGTGCGTGTCACACACAGAATTGCTGGTATGATGGAATGGGAAAATAACCCCAGCAGATTCTCATTCTGCAGCCATGAAAGCAGCGCAGGGAGAGGTGTGATTGAGTTCAAAGTGCACTGGTATGTGGGTGGTAGAAACATATTGCTTTTTTTCTGAGGATCATCACACTATGCTTGTTTGTATGGTTCACTTTTCCACCATTTCCCATCTATCGCTGCCTGAAGGAGAGACACCACGGGGAAGTTCTCCCATCATCATGAAAAAAGGACCTGCCAAAACACTTTATTTTATCCCAGTGATCCCCAACATTTGCAGATTCCTGTGAATAGAGCTGAAACTATTAGTTGAATGCATTACTCAAGTGACTTGAAATTTTTGGCAACTATTTTGACGCTTTGCTTTGTCTAAACCAGGGGTGTCCAAACTTTTTTCACCGAGGGCCACATACAGAAAAACATCCAAAGGGCTGGGCCACTCACTAGAAGTGAGCTATGCTGCTAACTTTAATCCACTGGAGGTGATGTATATCGCCTCACCTCTAGTGGATTAAAGTTGGCAAAATCAATCAAATGTAAATCAATCAAAGGTAAATTCTGCTTGATAACTGAATATGATTCAAGAAAAAAAACAGCCTTTCCATTAGTGGCCTTTCATTTATTAGTTGTGGTACAAGCTGCTCTTTGCCTTGTAGGCTCTTGTTCAGGGTGTTAAAGTGATCAGTGAGATCCACTAAAAATGCCAACCAGAGAGGGTCACTGAGCTCATGAAGAGCTCCTTCTCTCTTCAAAACTGGTCCATTTCTGATCTCAGGGAATAAAACCGCTGCAGCACAGAGCCACGACTTAGCCAGCACCAGCACCAGCACCAGCATCAGCATCAGCATCAGCATCAGCATCAGAGAGGGAAGCTTGAAATAGTCTGTGCTAGAGCCCTGGTGCTCGAATTAACAGTCTTACCTCCACTTTCTTGCCCCTCTGCGGACACCGTAGATTCCTTTGTGCTCTCCTGTCCCAGCTGGAGCTCCATCCCATCCTACCTCCACACAGCTCGTCCCATTTAAGTCCGATCATGCCAACTGCATCTGGCACAGCTTCAGAAACATCCTCACCCGTCGTGGTGCTCTTTAGCCTGCTAACATCCAGCAGCTCCTCCGTAATGCAAAAGTGATCGTCATTAGTTATTAGCTGTGCTCTCATCACACACCGCGTCTGAAACTTTCTACACTCACTTGCTCTCTTACGTTTCCTTAATTCTGCCATTTTGGGTCACCTGTAGCACATTTCTTCTTCTATTACTCATTTTATAGAGAAGCTGCCTCATTCAAGACAGTTACTCCACCTAGTGGTGACACTAAGAAGTACAATACAGTCCAGTGCAGGTTCCATGTGTGGGCCGTGTTACAATACATTTTTAGAATTTCCTGCGGGCCAATGAAAATTGGACCATGGGCCGCAGTTGGCCCGCGGGCCGTAGTTTGGACACCGCTGGTCTAAACTAAATATCTTAAAAGAGAACTCCACAAAACTTAACTCATCCGAATTTCTGACTGAACTGTCAGTGGTGGCGAAGCATTTTGAGCAAAGTGGGCGCTCAAAAGGAAATAAAAAAAACAAAAAACTTCAGCTCTATCTCTGCTGCAACAAACTGACTCAAAAGCTCACTCCTGCCAGCTGCCACTGTGTAGACGCACAGTGAAGTAATTCATTTCCCAAACGACATGTGTTTCCATGCATTTTTTTAATCCTCAAGTTTTGATAGTTCATGAAAGATATATCACAGAGAATTGGGAAGCTGCTTGACCTCCATGTTTCTTCTGAAGTTTTGCGTAGGTGAATTGAAGTAGAAAAAACAACCGTGTCTCCATTTCTGAGGGGAATCAAAACAGGGCCAACTAGTTGCCTCCAAGCTGTTGCTCCAGCATGTCAGAGGACATCTGAATGGGGCTGAACCTTGCTCAAGTTCCCATGGCGCACTACGTTGAGTCATGACTTCTGGTTGGAGGTGCTGTTATTTTCAGGTTCACGGATTCACAATGAACGTCATCCAGTCGTGTCTCCAGTTTTTGAGTCCGTGCGTGTGATTGGCAGGTTGGTCCATAATATGGCTCATGATCCAAAAAGATGGGCTAAAAGAATATTTCAGAATCGTCATTTATTAATTGCATTAAGTTATGGTTTTGGATAGCTCTTGGAATATTTTAAGGTTTACGTTGACTTTAGATGAAAACTTGTACATGAGTGCATCAGAAATGTCGATGAAATGAATCAAAAAGAGGGATTCCTGATTAAACAAAGGTTAGACAGAATATAATTAGATTATTTCCTATCTCCCTTACTGCGAAGGAATAGCATCTTTTGTTAGACCTTCCACGCCTGGTAAACAGTCACATCTCAACATGACATCATCAGGGTTATTTTCTCAGATGTGAAATATCTCCTCCTGAGCCACAGATGACATTGTACAGCAATTTTCACAGGCTGGGTACCATTACACATTACTAGTAAACTGATCTTCATGTGCAAAATAGTTGGATTGTCCCTTTTTATACTCAGAAATATGTACTTGTGACCTGTTTTATATTCTGGTAATCTGGTCATCCTGGGAGGGTCCTGCCCCCCAGAATGGGAACTGATCAGAACACTAACACTGTGTGTGTGTGTGTGTGTGTGTGTGTGTCTGCCTGACTGATTGCACCTGTGTGTATGTTTGTATGCATGCATTCCTACATGTTCCTGTCTGGTGGCCCTGCAACCTGCCTCCATGTGTGTGTGTGTGTGTGTGTGTGTGCGTGGACAGGTCTCCACTATGGAAAGGAGAGTGTGCGGAGCAGTGGAGGCGCTGACCTTCACAACTTCATCTCCTCTGGCTTTGTAACGCTGGGTCGAGGCCATCCTAAAGGTAAAGTACCTTTTCTTTCCAACTTTTCTTCTCTTTTCTCACACAGGAGATTGAACTGACTCTTATCTATTCTACAAACACTGTGTTGTGTACCTGCTGAATGCTAAAGCCACTTATGTAATGTTCCACTTGCAACACCAGCGATCAACAACAAGACACAGACGGAGGTGAAATGTTCCCAGATTCAATTTCTCTCCCAAACAATTCACATGAACTCCTGCCTCTGCTTTTTGCAATTAAATATACAAGCAAACACACACTTAGTTCTGCTGATGGGCGACAACGGGGTGGAGAAGGTGACTCCTAACCCGCACACACACTTCCACAACAGACACATACACAAGCAGCCATTAGTCTGGGAGGGCAGAGTTTTCCCATGGGTAATTCACTGATTAGTATGCAGCCATATTGGCCGAGCTCTTGTGATTTATTCCCATCTATTTTGGCTTCACGAACCACACTGTGTGTGTGTGTGTGTGTGTGTGTGTATGTGTGCGTATGTCACCTCGTGGGGGTTGCGAGGCAAGCTCCTTTACCTAAAAGTGCTTTCGAACGTTTAATTGAATGTGTTTGTACCGAGCAAGAACGCTTGTAATGTTTCGTGGCGACTGACTGCTTCAGTAAAAATCCACATGATTTAAATGTACTTTGGTTCAACTGCTGCGTAGGTATTTCCACTCTTCCTCTTTGCTCTCAAAACCTGCTGATATCCTGTTCATCGTCCTAATTACAGCAGCTGATGACCTGTCGTTGCTTTAATAAATGCCAGTTCAGATTTATGTGTTGCTTGGCAGGCGTGCGTGTCTCTTCTACCAGCAGAAGCTCATCCTCTTTTACAAAGTATCACGGCTTTGTTTCCCACTGCACAAAAAACTGCAGGGGCCTGGAAGCTTCTCTCCACTTTTATTTCTAATGAGGAACCATCGCATTTATGTTTACATGAAATTAGCTGTTTTTCTCCCTACTTTTTCCTTCGTTTGTTTTCATCCCCAGAGGGGGGTCCATTTCACAATTGCATTCATATGCAGCCAGAAAAAAACCCCCAAAAAAACAAAGCAAACTCTGCTGAATGATTAGGTTTTAATAAATCCTGATTCGTTTAAATAGATTTTCCTCTCTGTACAAATATCTTAACGGCATCACTGCAGCATCTGCGGCTATATACTTGTCGTAACAACAGCATGGGGTTTGGTTTAGCATTCAGCATCTGTGCGGCTAAATCTGTGTTTTCTTGCAGCGGGTAGCCTTTGAATCCTTTGCTGCCAAAACAAATGAAAAGTGACAGATTGAGATCTACTTTTTTCTCGCAAAAAAAAAAGTATGTGAAGCACATGTAAGAGCTTCCCTTCTTTAACAATATTCTTCTTTCCAACGTCTCTGTCTGGTTGCCTTGTGCCCAGAGGCAGGTATTACAGTGGATTGAATCCCCCCAAATCAATGAAACACTGAAGTTTGGTTGGGATGGTGTTGCTGCTTGGCTTTATCTTTAGCATTTCACAAGTGTACAATCACTTCAGGGTGGTGAAGGGAAACGAACAGTTTAACCATGCCTCCCCCGCGCTCTCATTGTCTTTTTACAAGTGCTCTTCATATCCACAAAAGCAGAATGGCTTCAGCTGCAGAATATATTACTTTGAATGATTGAAGGATATAAATTGCTCTTACTTACAGTATATTCAGTGTTGTTGACAACACACAGCCATTTCTTTATACAGTTTAACGATTCACAAATAGCCCAAAAATCGCTTGATCCTTCACTTGACCCAGCATTGAATTTATTGAAAATCTTTGGATGGATTTTAACGTCCAGAGCGATGAACCTGTGGGCTGATGTGAACTCACAGCGCAGAGATGGAGTTATGTCGGGGTTAACAGCAAGTAAACAGTCCGGTTGAATTTAAATCACACCGAGCTTGAATATTTTTGAAGAGGTTTGCACAGCTTGGTTTGCTCTGGCTGAGAGTAACAGTGCTGGAAAAAAAAAAAAAAGAATACAAATACATATTCACTGGTCAGTCAGTGGAAAAATTGTGCTTCTACGTGAAGCTGGAAACAGATGTTGTCTTCTTTGCCACTTCTCAGTTGTTCTTTAGCATGTTTGTTATTTCCCGCACTGACAGAACAAGGTGTAGAGGTCATGATTGAGTCCTCTGGCATGGGTATGGCATCTCTTTTGTTGCCTAATTATACGGGCGGAAAGTGTTTTTGTTTTTTAATGATATGGCAAGCTGTGTGCGTGTTTGCGAGTGTGTTGCAGTGCTGCCCTTTGGGAGGACATGTGAGGTCAGAGCAGCTGGATGTTTCACATCTGCGTGGTGGGGTACAAAACAACCCTTTGCTGAGCTCTAAATGAGATGTGCCATGAGCGCTGGGGTGGGACACTAAAATCCAACCTCTCATACCGCAGTCCAAGAGTTTGTCTGTTGTAATGTACCTTTTTTGGGGGGTACTAACCTTCCCCTCAGCTTACCCTGTGTAACTCTACTCCAGTTAGCGCTGTCCTACATTTCCCAAAATGCCTTTCAGCAGCCTTTAGAAAAAGGTCATGATCTTGTTGTTGTTTGTAGGGTGCACAGAGTTTTCACGTGCGTCCTAATTTCAAACTATAAGCTAATTCTGAACAGGTTTTAATAGGGTTTGTGTTTACATGGGGAATGGGACAAAACTAAGCTTTCATTGCGAAGCAGCTGTAGGAACTGTAATGTATCTGTCACCAAGATTAGGGGGGCTTTGTTAGCCGTCTGGGATGACAGAAAAAGACACAACCACAATGAGTCAGTACACGAAGAGCTGCAGCTTTTACCAACATGTCACCTTTTGCGGTGACATGGAGTCCTATGGAACACCATGTGTGCCAGCACAGCCTGAATAAACACATTTGCTCACAGCTTGAAATGACACAAGTGTCCCAAACACCTATCAAAAAGAGCACGAGCACACACAAAAAAGTTAGGCTCGACTTTTTGAGAGTGCCGTTGATGCACCCGTTCTCCCACAATGCAATGCCTACAGAACAAGAGGGGCCGTCCGAATGTCTAGTGAAAATTATTATTCGGTATAGTAGACTCAAATGATCCCACAGTGCAGAGAGGTTCGTTCAGATGACGACGTACGTCAGATTTCACCGTTTGACACACTATATATGTGCTCTATATGCAGAAGAATGCACAGAAGAATATCTTTACATATATATATATATATATATATATATAAATTCAGAGTAGGAAATAAATGAATGATTTGAGACGCCGACTGAAACAAATTGCAGAGGACGATGAGGCAGACAGGCAGATATTGGTAAACAACAATGCCAACATTAAAAGGAACAAAGCATTAAATCTTTGCATTGACAATCTCTCTTTGCTTACAAAAATGATACCAATAGATTTACAGCTAACAGCAAACTCTTTGTGCTAATAAAGCTCCAAACCTAATTAGAAAATATGGTGGTGCATTGCATTCTGGTCATACGGGACACCATTTTGTTTTCATGTGGGAAATTCACACACACACACACACATGGGAGTTTCAGACATGTACGTGTGGTGAATTATGCACACGTGATTTTTCACACATTATGTGTCTCACGTAAAATACAAGACGTGACAAATGGAAACATTTGTGAATTTCACATGGTTAAAGAAAAAGTCAGCACCAGTAAGGGCTGTAAATCAGTAGCCTCTTCAAATGAATGATCAGTTTTAATATAAATAGAGAAACCGTCTGTCCGTGGGGCCTTCACACCCCCCCCAGCGTAAAGACCATCCACGTCTCTTCAGACGGAGAAGGGCAGTGTGTGGTTTTTGTCCAGGCAGTCAAACTACCGGCAGAGACGGGCTTTTTGTGTAAGACCATGTCATTTGTCACACTTTCTTGGCTCCTTCCAAACTCTTCTGCTACTGTATGGAGTCAGGTGGAGTTTGAGGGTGGGTGACCATCTGTTCTCTGCATGACCTCCCTTTGCTCAAAGTCCCGGCTGTGTCTAAACACATGATGACCACCAGAACTACTACTGGCTGTAAAGGTGGTTTTAAATTGGGATTTCAGAGTGAATGCTTTTTGCTTCTCTTAAAGAAGATAAACGGCTCAAACACACAGGGTCACTTTTGTTTGTTACTCATGTTTTTCAAATTTCCTCCAGCCTTTTTCCCAGAGTGACAATCTTTTAGCGATGCTAAACTTTATTTAGCATGCACAGCTGCTTGCCCTGCTCCTGTCCCCTCAGCCATCTGTCCAGATCGATGCACTGCCTCACAGATTCCTCTGCTCCTGTGTATTCTGTTGCCCTCTTGTCCAAAATTAGGAGGCAGCAAGGTTGAGGCTTCTGTCAAACTGAGCCAAACTAATGAGGATGCTCACTGATCTGTTGTGTGCGTGTGTGTGCTGCTGTCAGATGGGAATGCACTGTTATACTGCCTTGGGTGTAAAAACTGCAGAACTCAGTTTGAAGGTTCAGAGTTGCCAGTAATTCTATAAGAGTTCTCTGGAAACGTAATCTCAGAAGATAGATCAGAGGGAGCCGGAGCTACTTTGCTCTCCCTTGTTTGCTGGCAGTGGTGATGCAACGCTGCACCACATCGTCGCTTCAAGCCTATGCAGACCGATGCCCAATTGCAGGCTTATATTAATTGTTCTTGTCACAGACGTACTGTGGTGTACTTTTCTATTCACTCAATGTCACCAACTAAAACTCTGCGCTGTAAATCACTGTCACATTGCCACAAACATTTCTCTGTGCTGGTGAGTGTCGAGTGATGAGAAAAGCTCAGCGTGCAGGCGCTGAGGATTGAGAATCCCTGCCAATGATGTGGTTAGATTACAACTCTAACACCTTGATTGATTGGGCTTTTCTGGCTCAGACAGGAGAGTGGATTGACAGGCAGCATACAAATTTGACAGTGTATTTAAAAATACAGCTTGCCAGCTGTTATTGGTTGAATGCGTCCATTTTAATTATTTTTCCATATGTCAGTCTTGTTGATATGAAACGCAGCCAAGCCACAGCATCCGGAGAAGTGATTACTTCAGACAAAGCCTCCATCCTTGACTTAGCGTGTGCCATACTTCATTACCTTGCTAAGCCCAACTTTTAATTCTGCCCTGTGGGGGAAGTCAAATTGGTTTTCATGGCAGGCAATTATTGTTTTTATGAATATGATGTGTCTGGAATGGTGGATATGGCGATGGAGCAGCAGAATTAGCGGGGGGACGTTATCACATAACTTTTATTTACAGTGCATCTTCAGCACATTAACGAGTGCAAGAGCCACTAATTGGCATGCTCCTTATGTGGCAAGTTGTACTGTACAACAGTGTAGCTCTAAGAGGCCGTAGGGACTATCAAGGGAAACTATTTGAAGCAAAAGAGAATCTAACAAAGCAAACACCAATCCTTTGGTTCTGCTGTTACAGACTAACAGCTGTTTGGCTCTAATTTGTCCTTCTTGTTTACCTTTTGTGAAGAACTTGATGACAGGGTATAAAAAGCCCCTCTCTGCGTTTCAGTGCAGCCCTCTGATTGTGAAACAGTCATCTCCTGTTCCTCCGAATGAATCAGATGCCATGGAACAACAAGCCCACAGGCAGTATCATCATTTCCAGCCCGTGTAATCAACACTCGAGGCTGATGAGGCAGAAGATGAAAACATCCGTGCGGGAAAACCTTTGGTGGTGTTTAAGGTACACAAGGAAAAACAAGCCCAGACAGGAACTGATTCATACTGTGACCGCGAAAAACTCCAACGCATCAAACCGGAGTTGGAAAGAGAGATCCATGATGCAAAATGTACCTTTTCTCGGTGATTGGAACAGAGTAATCGTCATTTCAACCTTCTGTCCAGTTTGTCAGCTTCTATTGACTCAACGATGCTTTGTGCATTTTGCGAGGCCCTCTTTTAGCTGCATCACTGAGACTTGCAAAGCTGTTTTACCTCTACTCTTTAGACTGAATATCTGGCCTGTTTATCTTGAAATAAAACCACTGTATACCTAATAGTAAGCTGTATCCAAATGATTTATCATATACTGTACAAATATCTCTAAGTCACTGCTAGTGTTAATAAACTAAGGCTACGCTTACTGGTGGCTTTTAAGCTGCAGTAATTGATATTTGGATATTAACATTAGAATTACTGCATTGTGTTTGCATTATCACATCATCTAGCAGCTCATACTGCAGCCGTAGAGTGGAAGTCCACACATTTATTCTGACGGTGAAAATAGGGATGCTTGAGTTGGTCATGGTCAGCCGCCTCCAACTAGTTTTGTCCTCCACAGTATGGATGTGAAAAGTCCCGTGTAGTAAAGCTCATCCAGCATTACCTGCTAGCTTATCATTATACATTAACAAACGTGCAGACCTGCATTGTAATCTGATTGGATACATCTTTTAAGAAGAAGAGAATGCTTTTAGACAGAACAAATGGATTTAATTGGGATGAATTAAGGTGGAATTGATTTCATTGAGCAGATGCTTGTACAGGTTTACTGTTTTAGTTGATAAGAGCGTGGCCTGAGAAGTGTGGGCTTAGTTACTCCCTGGTGAAAACGACATCCAGACATCTATCAAACTCTACTGTAGGTATGCTGTGAGTAAATAGAAGGTATGTCAGCATGAATATCCATGAAGGTTGCAATGTCACCTCTTGTCTTTTTTTTATGGATCAGTCGTGTTATTTGCTTGTCCACTGAAGCCTCTGTTGATCACCCCACACGTCATGGCGGTCCTTCAAACGTCTCCCAGAAGAAGTTAAATCTTCATCACTGGCTGCTCTTTTCTTCCCTCGCTGACAAAACGTACTCTTTAAACACTTTGGAAACCTTCAGTTTTTTCTGAAGAGGGACCTGACGTGGAAGAAAGTTTCGGCTTTGACTGTCAGGAGCTGAAAATGCAGCCAGGCTGCTCACTGTTGGCTCGGTGGCTGTTTTTGATTGACAGCGGGCACAGGTGTACCTGCTCATACAAATTGATGGTCAAGTTCAGGGGAGGTGGCACGGCTGACCTGCTGGCTAAGCACTCTGCGGAATAACCAATAAGAAAGTGTTAATAAGGTCCTGCAGAGAGCAGGGCCGAGGCCGTGGCACTCATTAGCGGAGAGAAAGATCAAGACAGATTTCTCTTACACACTATGTGGAGAGTTGACCGGACATTTCTATACCTCGCCCCCTCTCTGGAGCCTCCTCTACTGAATATGCAGCAGATGCCACGATGAGGACAGGGGAGAGGAATTGTGCTGATGTATCGTCCCGGTAAACATACTGTCGGCTCAGTTAGGGGTTAACAGGGTGTTGGTGGGTAAAGTAAGAGAGTGTGACAGGCCTGTTTTATCATTCACTTTGAGCTGCAGCAGGAGCAGACGGGAGTGGGAAAGAAATTGGATGGTGAAGAGTGACTTGCTGAGCCTTTACCTCCACTCCAAGACACCTAATTGCAGTTTTTCTTCACCCCCATTTGCACAACTCTCTAGTGATCCGTGGCGTCCTTTAGCCGAGGACTGAATTAACAACTATCTCTGGGTATTGAGAAATTAACACATGCGACAAACACCTTGTAGCGTTTTTCAAAATACCACCGGAACTCAAATATGTTGAGGTCAGTGAATGACAAGCCACCCTACAATTCCTGACAAGACACTCGGGTATCCTGAGGAACAATAGCACTTCCAGATACACTGCAGTCAATTACAGTGATGTGAGATGCGGGGGCAGACAGAGGAAATGACAGTTGGGAGACAGCTCTCTTATCATTGTCCTTCTGTTGTGGCCACTTTGAAACAAGTGGAGCTATTTGTCTGGCAGTGAGGTATGCTGGAGGGAAGAGAAAGAAGGCTTTTATCAAAGAGAGACGGGAGAAGGGAATATGCAAGGAATGTAGCGCCGACAGAATATCTGAGTGGTAAAAAAGCGTGGAGCTAAACAAGAAAAGGGATTTTGAGAGCCGGAGTTTGGCAGGTAAGATGGCAGGAGAAGAGATAGAGTCCTCGCAGGCAGGTATTCGGGGACAATGGGCTGACAAGTCTGCTGTGATGTTTGCTCGGGTGCGGTAGCGCACTCTTAATGTGCAGCATCAATCAAGATGCTGCCCACTGCACAGCATGGCAACTTTTATCGCCACTCATTAAAGTAAGTGCAGATATTTTATGCATCAGTTGAAATGCAAGGACTTTTTCATGCTAATTTCCCTCCTTTAGATTTGTTATTCATCATCTTTGATCAACGGGGTCCTGTACACAAATAAAGTGGAGTGGAAGCTGTGCGCCTGATGAATCGGGAATCCTCCATGTGCTGAAGCATCACATCTGTGGATTGCTACCACTGCTTAAGTTTATTTAGCAAGCTCAGGTGTTTCATATATATCTAACTAAAGTGTATAATATATAAAACCCTCCTCCAGTTGTTTAACAAGGCTTTTCTTGGGTCAAATTAAAGAAGTGTTGCACTAACTTGTTCTTACAGTACAGAGTATCTATCCTGAAAAAAAGTGCTGGCTGGAAGTCAAGGTTTCTGTCGTCCTACTGTTCCCATGGGAGCCATTCCCTGATGAAAAGAACATTTAGCAACTTTAAATCCATACCTTCTTTGCCCCCTGCCTCCCCCACCTTCACCCCCACTTCTGCAGGTCCACCCAAGACTGATAAGATTCGTTAAAAGGCCTCGTCTGAAATAAAATGAACTTGTGACCTTCGCCCCAAAAATCTATCCTTGTGGGCCATTTCCTCTCCCTCGTGGATGCGTTAGCAGATGAAAGGAGGTTGGCATGAGCGGTAGAATTGTGTTTTGGGTCAGGTCCCAGTCTTTGAATTTCAAGCTTCTCCACAGTGGGGCTTCTATCCCCCTTCTTCTTCTTCTTCTTCTCCTTCTTCTTCTCCTTCTTCTTCACAGCGTACGCTATGGGGATTGAATCCAATGTTTAGATTTAATTGATTTTTTATGACTGAACGTGAGCAGTGAACACCCTCTCTCATTAGAGACATGGACGCAGATGTGAGAGCCGTTAATCCACTGCTAAAAGGAATGTGTCAAGCCTTTGAATCAAACAGCCTTTTTCTTTCAACCCTACCTATGTGAGATGCCTCTCAGTCCTGACTGCATTTGTTAAATTACACAGAGGCAGTTGTTTGGATTTTTGTTTTCCTCTGAATACCTCTAACCTGGTAATCTGCCATTGTCGCTCCCCACCAGCTGAAAACATAACATAACATGCATAAAGGCGGCTGAGCTTGGAACACGAGGGATAAAATGTGTTAAGTGCAAAACAGCGGAGTGCTCCACAGCCTGGGTTAGCAAATATTTAGCAAGACAGGCACCAAAAATAGCTGGCCCAAGCTGTTTATCATATTGAAAAGCATGACATTGTATATTGAACAGCCATGTCCTTCACAGAGTTGCTTTGAGTGATAAAGCAGCCGTTATAAATAGTCATGCGAAGGGCGTTTTGAGGATACTTCTCCAAGTGTTTTAGAAAGACCTGCTAAGAGACTGATCTTGGCTCTGCTGCGCTGACCTCAAGCAGCTTCATACCCACCTCCCTGCAAGGCAAACTCCCGCTCTCATCTGTAATCTATTATTCATAACGAAGAGGCAGAGACGAAGACTGGGAAAGGCAGATAACTTGGTGGCTTTTTCCTCCATCCACCCCACCCCCCCCCCATATTACTATTATCCAGAGGCCATTGTGTGGGAAAACAAATGGAATGATTGCCTTTTGTTGTATAGGAGGGGGGGAATTTTGTATTCTGTGCAGAATTTGACTGTAGATTTGCTATTCAGAGCACACAAGCTATGACTGCCAGTTGCATTGTGCAAATAATGATGCATGGGAGGGATCAAATTAAAATTTATCAGCCCTGGGTTGGGATCCATCTCCAAATCTATTTCCAGCAGATGAAAAATTGAAAAGGGAAAGGGGAGTAAGTTTTTTGAGTTTGGTGTTAATTTGCTCAGTCACTCCTTCTTGTTTTGTGATTGATTCTGGCCAAATGTTAACAGTCTGTAGTGGAGTGTGTTGGGGCAGAGGTGATGCTTCTGATATTGATTCAATTTCTTCAGTTAAGACATGCACAATCTAAATGCATCAAGAGTTACCTTAACTAAACCACAACCAGTGCACGCCTTAGCTCTCACCCTAAACCTAAACTAAAACCCTATTCTTAACTGTGGGGACCCGCTTTTTGCCTTCAAATGAGTCCCAGGACAGACTTTTGTACCCATAATATGCACGGCTCATATTTGCATGGAAAAAATCCAACACCTTGCAGCAGACTAACAACCCTGTGAAGCAGCCCCGGTCTTATTGTGGAGGCTGATAAATGACTCCTGCTGTTGTGATAATCTGTAATCATTATCACTTTACAGTGGGCAATTGTTTACTGAGCATCTAAACAATTTGCTAATTTTGCATTCACAGTTGATAAACCATTATGAGGCACCTTTTGCTTGATGCCGTCAGGGAATTAGCGCAGTGATAATCCAATTCGCTGAACTGGACCAACCAAACCTTTAAACATACCTTTTTATTACCTCTGCAATATATTTACAACAAGCCGAGTCTCTCTGACTCTCCGTGAAGCAGGTGCTTTTTTTCCCTGGAATCTATTTCACACTGTTGTTCATGCAACACGCGAGCTGGAGGGATCAGAGATCAACACCTTGTCAAGCGTGGTGTTAGGCTCCAATCTGAAACAGCGCAAGAGATGACAGAGGCCTGACGTGCTGAGAGGGGTCCCGTTGGACTGATAAAGCTCCTCCACGAGCTGCTGGCTGAAGAGAGAAAGCGGAGCCATGTCTACAACTCTCGGCTGTCACTGACTCCATTCCCCCACCATACATTACGCCGCAGCGGTCCCAGCCCTCTGCGACCACAGCGGCAAATTGTCTCCACATTGTGACCGGTGCAGGTTCTGTGAACTTTTCACATCGCGAGTCGCTTGAATTATCGCTGATAGAGGCTACAGGTATTCAATCTAAATGCCCAGGCTGTGCAGTAATAGACAAGGGGGCTGAGGTATTATACAGTAATTGAAAGGCCCCTTCAATAGCGATAAATAATGAAGTTTCCCTTGGGGCCATTAGGGGTTGGGGAAGAGAGTGTGTCAGATGAAGGGGGGGGGGGGTGTTCTCACATATAAAGAGCCAGCCTGTTAACCCCCCTCTGAGTGAGGCATGGAGGGAATATGATACGGATGTGAAAACACAGGAGGGGGAGTCACTCACCGTAATTCATTATGAATCAACCGGAACAGGTCTATGCCTGACGTAACCATGGTATTACTGTTAACTGAGGTGCTGTTTACTGGGATTATACACTGTGTCTATGAGAAGACATTACAAAAGCTACTTCACATGCTCGCTCACCATTTAGCAAAACATTGTAGTTTTACACATATTTTCAAATTTGAATTTGAAAGAAAATGAATGAATGGAAACCAACTACCGGTTCAGGCATCTACTTTATGTCCACTGTAAAAGTTCCAAAAGCCTGACAATAGATTTACATAACATATGGAAATAAATGGAATCCAATGGCTGTCTGGAGTGGGTGCCATAGATTTCCATTCTTTATTAAACAATATGACCTTACTGCTGAATCGAACATCAAGCATTACATTCACCAGTTACACCTGATTTTCATAACTGATAGAGTAGAAACCAATGGCGGGAGTAGTCTTTTAATTCCATTCATATGTACGCAATCCAGTAGCAGACTCACACTTGCCATTCACTGTGATGGATTGTATAGCTCAAACAAGCCTGCTTCATCATACTGTATAGAAATGAACAGAATCCAATGGCTTCATGACGGGGTGCAAACAATAAACCCCCAAATACTCTAATACTGTATTTACAGTACTGTATGTAATATACTGTATTAAGTGTACGTAATTTGTAGTTAAAGAGCTCAAGTGTGCAAACACACTGGTATGGTCCTTTATGGTCCGGGATCGACCCACCGACCTTCTGATTGAGGGACGACCCGCTCTAAATATGAGCCACATCTGTCGATTTACCAAAATGTTCATGCCACAACTGGCTTCTCTCGAACATTTAATGAAAAGGTAAATCTCTCTCTGTAGCCATGACGTGGTGAACTGGTAGTTCAGTGCTTTGAGGCAGAGGAGGAACATCATCAAAATGCAAACAAACTTTTCTTTTCCCCAAAACTAGTGCGCACTCCTGCCATGCGAGTCGCATGCCGCTGCCTATAGTATATGCACATAGTAATTGGCACACCCTTGAAGCGCTTTCAAATCAGGCAAAATTAGCAGCATGCTGCCGCTTCTGACAGATATGAGCTTTTCAATCCTCTTCCCAGCTGAGTGGAGGAGTTTTCTGTGTCTTAATTACCTCACATTTGGCACAGTGCACTGCAGAGCTAGCAGGAGCCGCGGGGAGATGGGGACTCAGCTGAGACACTCAGACAGCGGTTGGTGACAGAAGCCAGGGGAGGATGCAGTGGAGAAAAGGCTCCCAGCTAGCATGCCTGGGATGACAGGAGTGGTGGTGGTGGTGGTGGGGGGGGGGGGGGGGCAGAGATCCCCAGAGGAGGAGCAGAAGAAAGAGGAAGAGCTAGCTCAAGGGAGAATTCCCCTCAGGCACATATGGCAGAATTGAAACATCCATATGCCGGCGTAAAACAGAAGATATTCACAGTGTCGATGCTCTCAGTCGCTCGCTCCCTCTTCCTTTTGTGATATTGCGCACTGCCTGGTCTGTTTTATTTTGCACACAACATATTCATATCCCCCAGGAGTGCCGACAGTGGTAGAGGCAAGACAGGGATGTTTCAGGAGCTGTACACTGGGAATACAATGTCATGGTCAGTGGATGGAGCTACAGTAAATAATGTAGGCTGGGACAATATAGAACAAATCTTATATTAAAGCTGCACATGACATTAAGAGTTACTTTTGCTAAGAAACCATTATATATCATTACATATGCATATATATATATATATATATATATATATATATTGCATTCTGCACTAATTCAGTCAAATTGTATTTATCTAAAAGGAGATTTACATTTCAATTACTTTCCCTCAGTGACTGCAACCGTAATATTAGTGTCCTCCAGGGGGTGGGAATTTTCGGGACCCCTAATGATGTAGGTATTTAAATTTAATTGGCACACTGTCCCTGTAAGCTGGCACTAAAATTATTATTTTTTTTTTTATATCACATGCCTTTCAACTGCCTAACACACACACACACACACAGTTTAACCGCCAGGGGGCGATTTTGATTGAAGCACTCCCTGCGCTACACACACCACAAAAGCTGACACTGTGTCTTATAGCGCTTTTAGTTAATTAGTTAGATCATCAATTAGTCAGCTGATGCTGTGGGAAATGACCACTCAAAGGCTTGAGGTTTAGTCTCTTTTTCCACATATTTTTGAAAGACTACATGCATCAACAGCGGCACTAGCACATCATTTATACATTCTACCATATGTTCTTACTCTGCATTAAAACAACATGCTTTGGCTAGAAAATGAGCACAGGATTGCATCCATTGTCAAGAACATATGGGCCAATCAAATCATAATAAATGAAAAAAAAACTATCCTCTGTTAAGTTTAATGACCCCATTTAGAAGTAAACTTAAAATAAAGCACTAATGTGCACATATTTTACCCAAGCAATTTCCAGACAGTATTTTCACTTAGTTAGTTGATGGTAAAAAAAAAAAAAAAACCACAGAAGGAGCCTGCAGAGAGAACTGACTCCTGCAGCCGTGGGCAATGAACCGCAAAGGCTGACAGCGAAGCACTCGAGGTGTTAGTGTAAAAACTGCTCCCGTATCCACGCTACAACACTCCGCTACCCAAACCCATGTTTGCTTGCTCAGTTTTTTAGTTAAAATAATCAGCTGATTGTGGGTAAACCATGCATATTGACAGCAGTAACGTGACACAGATGCGAGATGTTGCGACGCTGTAAAACAAGGTGGATGCGGAGAAGCGTTCGTGACCGTGCCTGCTCTCAGTGCTGATGTGGAGGCTGTTTCTGTTCTCCTGATAATACACAGTCTACTGAGGCTTCGTGCTGTAGCCTCCTGTGTATAATTTCTGTCCATTGTAAATCACAAAAAGTAGATCTGCCTCCAGTTCAGTTGTGCTCCTTTCTCTAAACTGTTTCTAGCTCCTTGATGTGGCATTGATCTCAGAGCATTGTCTGTGCCAGCCTGACCAGCGCCATCAATACTGCATCTGATTCAGTCTAAACAGCTCAGAACTCTTTTGCGGCCCATCGGGGGGAGAGGTAATAAAATTCACGCCTGTCTTCATTCCCTGGATGAGGAGAGTCACATGACAGCTGATCTGGCTCTATAGCTTTATTTTGTATACTAGAGGACAGAATGAGTCAGACAATCTCTATTTGTGCCAAGAGGTGATGTTAGGAAATGATACTCTTGGGCCATGCAAAAAGTAACTTTTACATTATTAATTAGCTCAAACATAAATTAGTAATCCTCTGTAATTAGTATTTGGTCCTTTTATCACCCAGAATCAGCTGTTCCGAGAAAATTAAATGTTTACATGAGAGTGAGTCAATATTTGCTCGCTGGAAGTTAAATTGAATTATCTGAAGAATTACTTCTGAGTGCTCAAACCCACCTGAGCAGCAGTGGGAGTTGATGTTGTCCAGCTCTGTTCTCTGGAACACAGTTGGGCCAGATTTTGGCCCAAACTCCACCTGACTTTTCATTGTTCCCCTCTCCATCTCTCCCGTGACCATGGTAGTTTATCTGGCAGATATAGCAATCTAGAGAAGCATGAAGATATTAAATTAAACCAGGAGGAATCAGCCATGCAGCTGCCATAATGCCCCCTGGGAAATATAGTAAAAAATGGAAAATGTTTCCAGAAGATGATATCTACTGCTCTGGCGGCTCATTGACTTCAAGCCTTTTAGCTAGCTCATTAGCCTTTTAGCTATAAGTGACTCTGCAGAGCCCAGTGGCTTTATGGTCGTGCTGATGTTATACTGTCCTGTTTTTAATTAATGGCCTGAGAAGATCTTAAAATCCACATTGTGTATTGTTGTGATGCACTTAAATTGTGATTAGTGCAGAATCAGGGTCACATGACAGACTTCATGACTAAATGGGATGTCTTGGTTGAGCAAAGGGACCAACCAAGGGCACGACCTATTTCTGAGGGCGCTGCAGCTGAGTTGGCTAACGATCTCGTCCAGTGCAACGACCTCAGGCTGCCATCTTAGGCTCTTTTTTTAGGAACACTAATTGAGGAAACTCATTGCCATTTTCCCGTCCTCTTAAGAGAAGTGAATCGTCTCAATTTGAAAGGTCACACATTTGCATGGTAGAAGATCTTAAGGATACGTTCATGAAAACAGGTCTTATGTAAGTGTTCTTTGAAGTTACTCCCCCTAATCATTTAATAGGGCATCACTAATGTAGTCTAATTTGTTCTAATTGAATTTGAGTATGGAGCTTGTCTGGAGCTGATGTATTTGTGCAAAGAAAGACAACTTCCATTTTACACTCACTGATGTCCATGCGCCATCCAACAATTATGATACATAAAGAAATTAGAGCTGCAGCATCAGAATAGGTCGGTCTAATTTAGACTGATATGTATTGAGTGAGTAATGGCTTTATTAATAGTTAAAATATAATTAGTAATCAGTTGTGTGCCCTTAAAAAGCCTGAAAACTTCAATACAAACTTCAACAATCAGAGTTGGAGAAGACATATGTAGGTATTTTATATTAAAGGTGTGGTGCGCACAAATGTGGAAAAGGCAACAAATAAAGAAGCAAAGCTCTCCCCTTTCTGCCTGACGAGCACAGACAGCTCAGGAAAATACTCATCATTCCGACTGTGTTTGTGATCCCCGGCAGCAGCTCTATGACAATTACCATCCTGCTCTTTTTTGCAAACACGTGGACCTGTAAAGCCATTTGACATGATATACACGGCCTGATTTCAGGCTCTAATGTTACGTTAGCAATCGCTCCATAAACATGACCTGTAATTATTCGCAGAAGTAGCAGAAGGCTGAACAGTTAGCAGCATTCAACACAACGTATATAAGCTAATAACCCACTGTAGCACATTTAGATATTACAGGAAATTGTGCAGCTTCAATCCCAATTGGATTATGATCCTGATGCCCTTATAGAACATTATGTACATAAATATAAATTAGCCCACAGCCGCCAGCCAGTTTGGAACTATTAACAACATTCAACATAGCCACTCATGGTCTGCTTCCATAGTAAACCTACATACACAGCATATAGATGTATTATAAGAGGTCTAATGATAACATTAAATCTATGACCCAACCTAACAAATCACTTCAGCTCAGATATTATGAAATCCAGTTAGTTCTGTCTCTGATATTGACTCGTGCTTTATGGCATTTATTTTCAGCCTCTCTTTTAGACTCTCTTTGCGATAAGTCTGTCCGTCCTTTGTCTGGGTTGCTTTGCAGTGTAGGCAATTGTTGCCACACTGGACTAGTAGCTTTTTCTGCCATGAAATCAGGCTTTCACCAGCATCTGAAGGGATGCGCACGCTCATGTGTGTTTGTAGAACAGCCAATAGGAACGCTCTTTCTCTGGGAGGACCGGTGACTGTCTAAAGTCTTCTGTCGCCTGAAAACACAGCATGGAGGAGAGGCGGAAGTTTTCTCTCAGACCACTTGAATGTGCTGAAATGTTATTATTATGGATTATTTTTTGCCTAATTACACCAAATGAGTGAGAGTGAGTGAAAAATGAGTGACAGTGAGCCTAACCCCCCAGAAATCTCTCGATGCTCTAAGAGCATGCATGCTTAGCATCTTTAAAGCAGCTATCATCAATATTTTGACAAAGAATAATTTATCAAATGTGAAAAGTTGCTGTATAGTGATGAACCTTCAGAGAATTATTAGCAGAATCTATATCCCCCCTCGGCTTTATGGAGCTTTACTTTGAGTATCTGTCTGACCCACAAGCTTTGGTTCGCTCTTTTGCGTCACGACAAAACAACTCTGACTAACTGCTCAGGACCAAACAACAGACAGACACAGTTACCAAGTTAGCGGGTGAACATAGTTGGTGAATTGGTGGTCGAATATAAAGTTAGACCCATTATCCCATATTAAGAACTAGTAATATTTAACTGTAGTAACTGCAGACTTGATGGCATAGGAAGTGAAGAACATTTGTTCATTCATTAATTACTTTTTTTTTCAATGACTTGAGTCACTTTGCAAACCAAAAGGTGTTCTTATTAATGGCTTTAAACGCAGTCCTAAAGCATGAAAAAACTAGGGTAGGGAGTGTATTTAATCAAGCAAAACCCCCTTTCCCTTCAGAGAACAAACATTTCCATTGACAGTTCTACAAATGTGGATGTGCATGCACGTCTCCTCAGATGCTGGTCAAAGCCAAATTCCTGCAGAAAAAAGTTGCTATTCCAATATTGGCTACAACTGTCTTCACTGCAAAGCAACCCAAAAAAGACTTGAAAGGGAGGCTGACAATAACAGCAATTAAGCCAATAAAGGCAAAGTGCTTTAGAGATGGACAGAACTGATGCTGCTTCATTATCCTCTAATGTCTAAATGTGCTGCAGTAGATTGTTAGGTTGTGTCATGGATGGAACATTATTATAACACCTCTTCCATATTTTCTGTTTGTGGGTTTACTATGAAAGCAGGTCTAATAGTTTAGCCTTCTGCTAACCGTAGCCAAAGGCTGAAGCTAATTCCAGTTCAGAGCCTTAAATCACCGTACTTTATCTTAAAGGGCTTTACAGGTCCACCCGTCTGCAAAGAAAACAGGACATAATTCTCATGGCATTGCCACCGTACAGTATAACAGCATTAGAACGGCTCCTGCAGCTTTAACCATTTGTAAAAGATGACTTATTAGAAAGTGGTACAAATACATAGCTGACATAGCTGGTAAATAGCTACCCTGTGGTGCACTGTCTGATTTCAAAATTCACAGCACAACAGCGAGGGCATTTGTAAAATGCACCATCACTCTGTTGCTGCATGACCTATCAAGCTATCAGCAAATTAGGCAGTTGATGTTTTCTTAGCTCACAAAAAAAAAAGGCAAAAACTGGCAAGCTGTGCTTAACAATTAGTTACGACACCAAACTGAAGCATGGGAATATTTTGGATTAGAGAAAGCATGACAAAAGGTGAGGCTGTTTGCTGCCTTACAGTGACGTCACCATGAGAAAAACATAGATGACTTGGTGATGGTAGCAGTGGAGGCAGGATGAATGAATTGAACATCAGCCCAACAGCGTAGTTCAGGATGAAGCTGCATACCAATGGATGCAAACTGTTTACTGTGAGTGTTTCTTGTCATTCACTCAAACTTGATTTCTTGATAGAGTGACAGCCCCAGCAGTCTAGATGTCTCAAACAGGCTGGTGTCAGTGGATGTAACCTCAGTTAAAGGGTCAAGCTAACATTTTGTTACTGTTTCTCTCTCTCTCTCTCTCACTCTCTCTCTCTCATTGCGTGCAGAGGCTAGTCAAGGTCAGCACAGACATATTCCTCCCAAAATACCTTTGACAGGTAATACAATGACATCCAGGAGACAGAATGTGAGTGATATTTCTAAAAGCCCTCCAGCCTCTTTCATAAATAGCATGGCTGCTGCCCGTCCTTCATGACTTCCTTCCCCCGATGGGCTGATTGATAGAAATGCACACGATCCATTATTTTGGTCCATTGATTGAGCCCAGCGATCAAAGATCGGTGTTGTGGCCGAGGTAACTGGACCCTCCTATGCGACGGCTGCGTCGTGAGGCACAAGCAGAGGTGTCAGCCGCCGGCCTACTAATCACCCTGTGCTGTGAGTAATGGCTATGAAAGCAATCACAGGGGAAATGCATCATCTGTACGGACCCTCGATCTATCAACCTGACTCGCTCTCATTTGACTGAAACGTGTGCCAACGTGAAATATGACGCTTTGTCAAAGGCAGGGAGAGCACGTTGGCTCCGGAGCTGCAGAATGTAATAATTAAAGACACCCATAAAGACCCATTGTATTTCATACACTGACATGTACGTGTTGCGCATTCCTGAAGCTGTATCTCTGGGTAAACATTTCATGCTTGGCTCTGGTGCATAATTACAATGCTTCACCAGTTCATACAGAGTTCCAATATACTAACAGTCATTTTCCACTTCAGTCATCTTTCAATTTGTTTCCCCACATGATATCAACAGAGTAAAGGTGGAAGAAAATTCCTTGCTCGCACACCATCAAAAAACTATTTGTCAGAGAGTTTGATGTGTTTCGCCCAAACAAAAGCCACAAGCGGGCGTCCTTGGCTTACCGGTCCCTTTGATGGTTTGCATTATGAATGGGAGCAGAAATGACTTCCTGGTTTTCTTTACAAATCTGAGATATTTGAAGTTGTTTTGTGTTGCAGTTTGGGCTGTGCTGTTGTAATTTCACACTGTGGGGAACATTTCCTCTCCAACCGCAGGAGTCCCCGGTCCCATCACCTTGCAATCTGCAGGCTGGCCTCTCCCTGCCCTCTTCTCCAAAGTGCCTCTCAATTATGCAGGATGTTGTTGGTCTCAACAGGTGCCCAAAATATTTGCACAAGGAACCCTGGATTTTCCAGGTCAGGAGTACTCCAACGCTAAAAGAGTCAGGGTATCAACTGTAGAAGAAGCTCTAATTTGATCATTTGGCAAAAAAAAAAAAAAGACCGTCAGATGGGGTCCTTTGCCCCATAACAAATTCAGAAGATGATTTATGTTTTTGTACATCTAACGAATGCAATATTTGTCATTTTGGAACAAATTGCCACTGCATCTCTGGAAATGAATTCTATAGATTTTCTTCTCTGCTCATTCTGGTTTTCTCTCAGCGAGGGTTATTACTTAATTAGATCAGAGGAAGGCTCTGTCAGATATCTCCCCTGCCTCTGACTGAGCTTGCCTGACCTCAGCTGCTCACGTAGAATACTGATCGCTCTGCAACGCTTCATCCAATTACCTGATGTACAAATAATACGTGAAATGACACATAAATATATTTACACACAACATGCTCCTACCTTTGTTTCCTTGTTGTTGTGGGATGAGTCACCGTTTTTCTAGACTGGATGGAATTCAAACACAGCAAATTTGATTTCATTATAATTAAAACTAAATATCATACAAAGAATAGATTCCCACACCATTTCATGACATTTTCATGGTGACGATGTTCTGAATGTGTGCACACAGTGTTGAAACAGGGTGTGCCCTATCACAACCGTACAGTCTCAGCCGGAAATTTATCCCAAAAAAACGTATTAAAGTACCGTCCAAAAAGCTTTCTGTGGTTGCTGAATTTTATTATCTAATTCATGTAACATAAAAAATGTAACTGTTGGAAGTTTTCATGTCAGTTTTAAGCTCTGGCCAAACAGCTCTTTGTCCTCTTCAGGCCACAGAAGTTTCTCCTGACAAACCGTAGCACGCCATGTGAGAAAGAGTTCTGTACAGCTGAGGCTGATGGGAAATGTCATTAGTTTTGCAGTTATTTGGTCAAAAGCCAAAGTGCTGAACAATTCAAAACTTTGACCTGATGGTGGTGCTGGATGAAAAGTCAGAGGATCACTAAAGTTATTACAATTCATCCTGAGGCGGATCTGAGTGCCTGAACCAAATTTCATGGTAAATCAACCAAAAGTTGATTTGATGTTTCATTAAAAAGACCTCATGGAGGCACTAGATGAAAAGTCAGGAGTTCAAATTAGGATTCATCATCCAGGTATCATGTGTACAAAAATCCATGGCTATCCATCGGACCAAAGTGGTGGACTGTCTCACCGGCAGACATTGCCATCCCTTGAGTTTGCAATAGATGGTGAAAAAGTCACATTGAATCAGTGCTGTAAGACAATTAACATGAAAATGTCTACATAGGTGAGCACTCTCTATGGGTGCTGCATATGTTGTGGCGTTAGTGAACTGAAAAAAGAAAAAAAGAGAAAAGGACTTAGTTCCCTGTGAGACGCAGTCACAATGAAATATTAAAATGCCTACATATGGTGCCGTAAGCCTCACCCAAGTTACCCTGCCCCCCTTACTCCCTCTAGTCTGATCTGGAGAGCCACAAAATCAATCACAATAGCTGTGATCAGGGCGGCCGATGTCACTAGTGGCACTTTTCTGAAATGTTAATAAAGCCATATTGAATGGTGCACTATTCTCGGCAGGAGGTCCGTAGCCTGTGGCTGCTCACTAAATCTCAATGACTTCATTAACTCATTACCATGAGTCACGGCGTACAGTGCCAACAGCAATTAAAACACTACAGAAAAGAGTGGTGTCCTTGGGCCGCTGTTCTGCTTGCGAGACTGATACGCTTTACTAGATTTAGCAGGATGATTGACATATCAATAGGCACCGAGGTGGATTAAATGGACTCAATCAATATTCAGATTTGTCTCACTCACGCCTCGCTCGTTGCACACCTTGTCAAGTGATGTTGGCCTTTGTGCTCCGGGCTGTGCGATGCTGCTATTGAAGCGGGATATCCTGTCTGTCGCATCCAGGACCATAACATGACTCTGAAGATTTTATTTGGGATTATTTAAATGTTCTTCAATTCTTCAAAAAAAATTACTTTTTCACTTATGGTAATTGAAAAATGACCAAAAGCCAAAACAAAGCAGAGGTTGGTTGAGAAAATCCTAGAGGGCATAAAAGGTCACTGACATTTTCTCCCAGTACAGAGAAGACTGGTTAGTATTCATTCAATTCTTTTGTCTTTTTATTCCATATTCAACCAGGAGGCCAGAGGAGGCAGAAAAATTGTAACTTTCAATGAATATGTCAAGGCTTTAATTCAACTCTCTCCTCTGTCTTTTGTAGAAACACATTTCTATTCATGAAGCCAATCCTCCGTAGTCATGACACTGCATACTTATGTTTCTTTTGTAAAACTCCAGCAAAATGGTAATTAAATTGCAACTGTGGGCTTCTGTCCCCTATGCAGACTTAAAGAAGCCTTTATCTTAGCAAATGACTGACAGTTGATTATGAAAAACCCAACACTTCTTTTTTTCCCCCTCCTGCGTGAAAGCAGTCCACCCACACCTTCTGCTTTTGTGTGCACTATTGTTATGGCTCCATTGTTAATGAGTTTAGAATTAACTGGCTGTAATGACTGGAGACCGGAGCCCCTGCTGAGCCTGATTGTGCTGTTGAATGGGGAGCTGGCTGGAGGAGTAATGTATGGATGGATGGATGGATGGATGGATGGATGGATGGATGGATGTGCACACTGTGCTCGGGTATCTGCGTCTGTTGCTCGCTCACACGGGGAAAAAAAAAAAACACAAGCGGCGTCAGGAGTGGGTGGGTCGTTTTTTCGGGACGGTCACGCCTCGATACCCATCGCCGCCGTGCAACCTGACATCAGGTGTCATCCTGTGGCCGCTCATCTACTTTGGGGGATTGGATTTACAGTGATTTTTTTTTTTTTTTTATTAAGCAGACATCAGTTGTGGCCTCAGTCAGCTGGGGGTGTTAGATTCTTCCAAAACTAATCCATTACACTCTGAATTAGTGCTATAAACTCATTCAGAGACATTTACTTGGCAATAAAACATTGTAGATGTTGATACATTTATTCAAGAGTAGATTAATATTTTCTTTCTGTATCGTGTTGGGCAGTAACCCATTCAGTATTAAGTGGTGTAAGGGGTTACAGATTACAGCTGCATATGTCTACATCCACTAGTTTTTTCAGCTTGTCAGATCACACTCAAACCGCTAAATCTGGTGATTAAATGCAGAAAACTCAAAGTTTAGTAGTTGCATTTAAATATATATATCATAAAGCTGGAGGAGCATGAAACAGTGACTGGATCTCAGCTCTTAAATGCTGCCTGTTAACCAGGTGAACAGTAGCTCTGAGGTACTGGTCACAACGCTGTGAAGTCACCTGACAACATAAATACTGCTACATTCCAACTGCTGTCAGGTGTGATCCTCTATAGTGACATTTAAAATAGGATATCACAGACAGTGTTAGAAGCTACAGGAAGTTGTCTCTTTACTTTAACTGCCATTTTGAGATTTATCCACTCTTGAGAGCATTTGTAAAAAAAAAATGTCCCATGTCCCACCTTAGTGTGGACAGAATTATGTGATTGATCCCATAACGCTCTGTCACTTCAATATTTTGGGGGCTTAGAGGAAAAAAACACCTTCCAGTAACTCTTAAGTTGTCTTATTTACGTCTAGTTTGGATTGGAGGGTGCGTGAACCCTCGGCAGGCTCCATGCAGCTGCTGCACTAACGGTGTTTTTTATGGTAAATGCAGTGATTACCTCTAACCATTGGTTGGCTGCTTTTTCACCCGCAGCGTCTCGATTTCTGTCCCCACAGGTAATGAATTCAGACGATGTGGTGTGTGTGTGTGTGTGTGTGTGTGTGTGTGTGTGTGTGTGTGGTGGCGTCAGAGTTGTCAGAGATGACTTTGATGGACCTGGGCTGAGCGATGAAAGCAGTGAAAAGGACGGATGTTTCCTATATTATTATGTCGAACTGATAATGTTCATGTCAAATGATATTGTAATCAACGCTGGCCCCCTTCGTCTCTGGGAGATGCTGGGGCCACTTTAGTCCATTTACAGCGTCTATAAGAGGTGGAGAGAGGTTAGGTGTGCATCAGTGCTTAGTGAAAAATGAGTATTCACTACACTGTAGTAGACTAGCTGGATTTTGGGGGCTTTTTAAGTGCGCCTCTTCTGTCTCTGCTTCTCTTCTTCTTCTCTCCCCCTCTGTCCTGCAGCATAATTCTCTATAATGAGCTTGTGGACAGGAGATGAGATATGATTCTTGGAATTAAAACAGCATTTTCTACTTTGATCATCCAGCAGTGTGTGAAGCACTGAAATAAGACTCTCCCCTTCTTTATCGAATCTTTGCTCTCACTCCCCCCCCTCCCCCCTTAATCTTTCCCTTGCTCGCTCGCCCAGCTCTATCTGGGCTTGGGGGATTGCTGTATGAGATGGAGAGTTAATGAAGAAAGCTTTTTTCCCTCCCGTGCAAGAAGACCGGTAAACTCAAGCAACTTTGTACTCTGCTTTTGTTAATCGCGTCACGATCGGCTTTCATGCCTTACAATCCCAAACCCTGAACCAGTTCAGCATAAATATTTAACATCGTTATTTTCAAGCCCCTGAGAATATGTCTTAAACAATTGCATGAGCTACTACACGGATGAATCAGAACTATTTTTTGCTCCTGAAGTTGGCCGAACAGCTTTCGTCTTTCTCTGCGGAACAATCGACATCATCCCCTTTTGCCTGTAAGTGATGTAAAATCAAAAGATGGTGTGTAATGAAAAGGAATAACACAGCCATCACAGGGACCCTCGCTCTCATGCACACACCCACGCTCCTAAGTGGCCTTGTCTTCGTAAACTGCAAGTGAGATGCAACATTGTCAAAAAGCCATTTAAGATGCTATCATCTAATATGGAGGTTGACGTGGGCTGGTGCTGGCAGCGTGGTTATGTAAGCAGCTTTCTCAGGGACTGATAGCAATCCAACACACCCAGCAGGGGAGCTGTGGTGTGTGTTTGTGTGTGTGTGTGTGTGTGTGTATGTGTCGGGTGAGGGGTGGGGGTGGGGTGGGGGGTGTGAAACAAATCACACATTCAGTACGCTACATAATATTGCACCCAGTGTTTTGCCACAGGTACAGAGAGAGGCGCTCCTTCGTGCCAATTGATTTGTTAATATGCTAATGTTCCGTGATTAGCGAAGCAAGAAACCAAGCGCGTCTTCGCTCAGTCAGGTGTTGATTGAAAGAAATCAACAACCGGGGTGGTGGATGACAAAGAAATGCACATTTTGGAAATCAAAACTTTGAAATCTGTATTGTAATGACAGGCCAAAGGGCATGAAGAGAGCACAGTTTTGGCGATCTTTCAGCAGCGAGGCAGTCCCACAGTCAGGCATGCTAACAGTGGCTTTACTGTGGCACACTGAAAGCCCTGAGTTAGCACATACTGTACACGGATGTTCAGTTTGTTTGAATGCAGTTTCCAGGCTCATGAGGGGAATGCATTGCCACCGTTAGCAAACATGAATCATGACACATTACATGTGCTACATTATACGTTAATATGAAATGCAAGAGTATCTGAAGTCCGACAGTCATAAAAAAACATTTAGCTAGTATTGCAACATACACCAGAATACAGCAGCGGCCCCTGGAGTCACTGCTTCCATCATGTAGCCTTAATGTCGCTGGCATTACTATCAATGAAACTCCCAGCTGTGGCTGCTAGATGAAGTTTTAGAAAAAACACATTTACTTTTGTGTATTTTGTGAATCATATTCAGCTCAGTGAAGACTGAGTGGGCCAAATGGCTTTCAGCTGCACACAGTGTCCTACAGAAGAGTGAAGTGTTGCCGTCAGTGCTTCTTGAAGACTCGTCTTACCTTGGTTCTGTGTTTATTGTGAACGCATGGCACGTTTGCGGCTGACATTTTAGTGGGCCTGAGTCCACATCATTGATTTCCAGAAGATAGCCCTGCTGATATGTCAAGGCCATCCGGGGTAAGGGTGGCAGGGATTGCAGCGGAGCCCGTGTAGAACGAGTTACCTTGGGCTGAAAATCGGAGAAAACATTGTTAAGCGCTGATGGTAGGCATGCTGGCAAGTAGATTTGCCCTGGGAGGGAGGTCTCCTCAGGGCACTGACTCCTCTGCAGTCTTTCCACTCGCACTTGTCTTTCCACACCGGAGTCAGGAATTTCTGCCTGTTCCAGCCAACATCCCTCCTGCAGACTTCATGTAGGTGTAGCAGTTGACTGCAAAAACACAGTCCTGTTCCAATTAAGGAGCATAAGCAATGCTGTTTACTGTTGAGCTGCCATCTACACTTATGTCATTTGAGTCCTGCTTTAAAAGTCTCACTTTTATAAATGGAATCCATCGACTGACAGTCGCTTCTAAACCTTTTGATGTATCTCTTCTCCCTGTATTGCAAGAAAACGGCTGACTGTTTTACACGGCAGCGCTGTGAAATGAGACGATTGTTTGCTTGTGCGGTGCTGAAGGGAAATGCTGAATCTTCCTGTAGCACTCTTCAGCGTTACAACTTTCTGTTGACTAAAACACTGCACGCATCATAAATATGCCGCATTATGTTGAGTCAGGAGAACTGTAACTAATGCTCGGGCATCAAGGTTTCTTGTCACATTGTGGTTCTAAATAACCTTGCAGGAACACTCAGGTCGGTAAGCTGATGTGTGAAAGACTGTGAATGGAATGCTTTGGTCTTTTGCAGCTCATAGCAGGATCACAAACAGATGAATTGCCTGCATTACTTCAGTCAAAGCAATGGGAATACATGCTGTAACTACTATAACAGGTTTAAAGCAGCTACAGATTTCCTCAAACCTGCAGAGTAGAGTTCAATGGGTCCACCGTGTCTCACACTATCTGCATCATCCTCATTATCCCCCTCTCACCAGGCATCAGATACGGAGTCTGTCCTCTGGGGGGAATATTCCACAAGCATCAATAAATCAGCCTTGCATTACATGTCTGATGGATTTATCAAGCCATCGATAAGGTATTGACTGGAGTAATGCTCAAGGTCATCTTGTAGGAATCTCCAGTAGCCCTGCCTAACAGAGTATTTTAAGAAATTAACGTTAGTGGTCTGTTTCTGTTCCTCTAAGGTACAGTGAGTACAGATTTCACTCCTTCATTTGGTCAGAACAACACTGAAAGATCTGAGAAATACCAATGGAAGTGGGAATTGGAGATCTGTGCGCTCAAACTGTTCGACAAAAAGTATACGAATTAAAAAATATGATGAAATTCTTAAACAAAATCTTCCAGTACAATTTAAATTGCTTTTACTGTGATGCATCACCTGTTCAGCAGACAACGTTTGGACGACACAACCTAATTGATGATGACAACTACAGGCAATGTCAGTAATTGTTGAGGATTGCATGTAATAGCCCTTTAATAGTAAAAACTCTTTCTAGATGCATTAACAGGTAAAGACAGTGAGATAAATATTAAATGCATGCATGCTATGTTTTACTAATTTCTTGACGTTTCTTTAAATGTGATTTAAAACAGAAGAGACCAGACCTAATGTTCACGGCCTTAAGGCATTCTTGTTTTGATGAGAGGGGCTTTTCTGCAAAGGAGACACTGTGCACTACAGTGGATTGAATATAGCAGTGCAGTTCTAATCCACAGTATGTGCCCTCACTCTGCTGGTACTGATGTTATGTGTACTTTAGCATTTTACTACAGAGATGGGCTGTTTGCATATTTCTCTCACAGGGGATTTCATGTAAAGCTCCTGCTGTTATCAGTACCCTGATGTGGAAAAAATCTGCAGTTTGTGCTCATCAATGTGCCAACAGCAGCGCTGCATCTGTCATGAATGTACTCCAAGCTATAAAGGTTCATTTGGATAACTGGGTTTAAGGTCAATACCAGTGTGCATATCGTTCAGAGCTGGGGAGAACACATCCCTGTACCTTTGTGTTGCCGCGAGGGAGGCCGTAGCGATGAGAAGCTGATGGTAAATCAATAGTGATGGATCAAAGTGCCACATGGCTGGAGCCCCGTGGTGTCCGGGTGCGGGGAACAACGGTGACTTTTTACACCCCCTCCCTTCTTCTCATTATCCTCTTCCCCTCTCCTGCTACCCCAATTCTCTTTCTTCATCTTGAAATTCCAACTCCTCTCTCCTCTTCGCCCACGCTCGGTGGCATTTTATGTGTGTGTGTGTGTGTGTGTGTGTGTGTGTGTGTGTGTGTGTGTGTGTGTGTGTGTGTGTGTGTGTGTGTGTGTGTGTGTGTGTGTGTGTGTGTGTGTGTGTGTGTGTGTGTGTGTGTGTGTGTGTCAGAATGTATGTGTGAGAGAGAGGTGACTTGATGCTTTGTGTCGTGGTGTCAGGTGGCATCAGCCAGTGGTTGATGGGAAGATAAAATGTAACACAATCGATATCCGAGCGCTAAAATTGTTCTCCTTTCCAGCGGCTTTCTGCTCCATGTGTGTCCACACGTCTGGTGCTGTGACATGTCGGAAAAACACGACTCATTATTCAGAAAGTTTAGCTGTTGTACTGCTTTATTGTCTAATGTTTGGGAGCAGCAAAGACTGGTGTGAATTGAATCCTTTTCCCTGCATTTCAGTGTAAATACAACTGCCGCTTGTTCAATGTGACTGTATTGTTCTGTTATGTTACCATAAAAGGAGCACATTCTAATAAATAACCACTTGGTTCTGTTTTCTAGGAGAAAAACATTGGCCGGTCCGCTCCCAGAGTCACCATGGTAGGGATGGCTGTTCTTTCTTAAAGGGTCAAAGTTGCCTCTAACCACTTTCTTTCTTTCTTTTTTTTTTTATGATTTCTGCATTTCTCTAATGAGCCTGTTAATGAATAATAGTGGTAATCTGAAGTAAAGTGTGGCTCCTGATTAGTGTTTGGAGGCAGCTTATCCCCACAGTGTTAATTGTAGTGCAGTGCCTTCCTGTTGACCTCTATCTATCTATATGGCTAACCTGTGTATTTTCCCCTTGACATTTAGCTCTTCTGTCTGTCCCATGAGTACATGTGTGCAGTCTAGTCTGTGTGAGCTGGTTCTAGGGGTGGAACGGTACACAAAATCCACAGTTTCATAGAAAATGTCCATTAAGACGAGTACAGCAGGCTCATTATTCACTTACACACTTAAAGCTATTCTCCTTCTTGCCAAGAGTTGTATGAGAAGGTTGATGCCACTCTCATGTGGAACCAGGAGGCAATTATCTTAGCTTAGCTTAGCACAAAGGCTATCTATCCGCTCCTCTTAAGTGCACAAATGACCACATTGCACTTTGTGTGTTTAATCTCTACACAAACAGAAATATATAAATGACAGTGTGAGGGGGTCTGATGGGGATGCTGCTAGGACTTGTCACAGTGGGGTTGCCAGACCAGTGCAAGGAGGCTCAATCAGCTGTTGTTTGTCAGGACATAGTCACACTATGTAACTCCCTCTCGTTTTAACACAGGCACCTTTCCGTAGTCCTGAAGGTGCACCAGACTGACCAAAGGGCACGTGTGCAGGGACATCATAGCAGGCCTCTGGCCCTGGAAAGACTGAGCTGAAGCTCTCTGAGTGGGACTCTCTCCAGAATTTATGCTCCTCACGTACTAAAACAGTGACCACATTAGACAGCATTAAGCTAATCCAACAGAGAATTAAACACATACCGTTTCACCCCTATCTGATTCTGTTCAAATCAATGGTGTGATGATGTGGGCTCGCTTACAAGGAAACATTCTAAAGAGGAGATTTCAATTGTACAGTTTTTGTTTTCAACTAAGAAATCCATTTTCTGAGTAGAGTTTGGGCCTAATTAATGAAAAAAAACTAACCAAACTAGGACATGCTGTATGTAAATAAGAATATTCTGTACCTCTTGATGTTTGCTGCAGCTGGCCCACATTGTTCTTTATTTCATTGTGCTGTGCCTTAAAACCCAACTGGTCCCATTTTCACTCTGTTCTAATTCCTGCCCTTTGAAATGTGTGTTTTGAACTGTTTCACTGAAGCTTTTTCTGTGTGTTGTCCACTTTACTGAAATGAATGTCCTTACCTCTATGGTGTGCGTAGTCTTCGACTCTGTCCGTCTCAGTGGAGAGGAGGGCTGGTCTATAAAGGCATGGATAAAGGCAGTTTTGATGATGTTACTTCTTTTATTTTAAGAAGACATCAGATAAATCTGTGCTTATCCTTGCTTAAGATATACGGACCCTCCTCTTCCTCCTCTACCTCTTCCTCGCCCTCCGCCTCCTCTCAATGGAAGTCTGCTTTTCAACAGCCCGCAAATGGATTCGGTTGGTATGTCAATCAACTGTTGAGAGAAATGGCTTTTTGATTAGAGTATTATTCCTATGATGTGACATCCGATGAAAATGCCATACTGTTATACTGTTTGATTTTTCAGAAAAGATTATTACTTTTAAACCCAGTGAGTCACCTCGACTTTTGTAGTGAGGGAACAGAGTGAAACCAGAGGAGCTCTGTAAGAACATCATGGAGCACCACTTCAATAAAATGGATCTCTTATTGCCTCTTAACACACAGGGTCACAATAGTCCACAGTGGGTTCACTGTCTATCACATTTCAAAATGAACTGGATATGAAGTCCATCTCAACCTCCTGCCCTTTCCCATCCCTGCTGAGACTATCAAGACACATTTGTCAAGCTGGAGAGGCAGCGACATGTCAAGTAACTGGTTGGCCTTTGGTGTCTTGAGGGTGATTGTGAGTTATGAGATAAAGAGTGATACTTACTGGCAATATGGGCAGAAACTGCCTGGACAGGGATTTTCTTGCACTCGGAAGAACACAAGGAACTTTGCAATCTGCAGCTCTCGTGACTCGTTAATGGATTTATTATCTATGAATGCATAATGATATCAGAGTATTTCGGTGTAGCTATTCATTTCAACCAATTTAAAACGTGTGTTAATTAGTTTTCACTCATTAGCAGACATGAGATGTAGATTAACCGACAAGCACAGCAATTTAGCAATATACTGTATTTGCAGGTACACAAATAGTTATTGCTGCAATAAAACCACATCACCACAATAAAAACCACATTTCTTAAATAGCATACAAACCGGTGGAAACAGCTCATAACGCTGCCGCGGTACACTGAAGTGAGCTAATGCTTTTTTTTATGCTTCAGTACACGTTGATAGTGTTTTCTTGTGTCAACATTTTTAAAATCTAACCCTTTTATCTTATATACACACACAGAGTTTGAATCAATTAAAGCCACTCTAATCAATATCTAACATCAACATTGCAGTTTCATAATGTGAAACGTTTGGTGACTAACCTGCAGAGAATTATCACCAACACTCTACAGAGCTAAAAACAGAGAGAATATTGTTGTTCAGCAGGTCACCAGAAACACTGCAGATGTGGATGTGCGACGCTCTGAAACCGGTTTTTATGCACATTTTCAATCTGCGCATAAAAAGTCTGAAAATTACAAAAAAAATCTATTTATTTTTAATTTCTATTTTTATTTTTTTTTGTTGCAATTTTAATGCTTTATTTGACAGGCCAAATACAAATCTGGACCTCTGCGGTAAGGACAAAGCCTTAATGGTACGTGAGTTACTGCTGTGAGTAAAGCTTTCAAATGGAGCTGGAAAAGTTGGCATGTGGATAACAGCAACGCAAACAGACTCAGTGAATACATCACAGCGTACATGAAGCACCAACTGTTCGTCTGTATGCATCAGCTCCTAATATACATACGAGAGTCAACAAGTTCTCCATGCCAACTTTTCTTCCCACAAGAGACCCAAAAAAAGAAAGCTGTGACAATGTGCAAAGTGTTCCCCCTCACATTCTCCAGGAGCTGGTGGATTTAGTGGTGGGAAACTTCAATTTTACACACGCAAAAATACGACGAGGTTCTTGATATCAGTAGCTGAGATAGCTTGCAGACCCACGTAGCTCATTATTTTCAGTCTAATTACCGTTAGCACGTACATTGCTGCTGCTCTTTCTTGCCAGCATACAACAACCGCTGTGAAACAAGTAACAGAAACAGTTCCTTCTGAATAATTTAGAAGATGCTAAAAAGAACACATACAAATTCTACACATGGTGGCTTTAAACTGTGATTTTGAAGGAGCCAGACTATATATGCTGAGATCAGGAATGTGGAAGTGACTTGAAAATCCTCTCAGCTCCTTTGATCTGAGCAGTTTCTTCATTTTGTTCTCTATTTTTCTTTTTCTTTTTTTTCACGTTCGCTCCCGAGTTGTAGTTATTCCATTTTATATTACTGACACCTTTTGGTAGCATGCAGTCAGTGGAACGCTACAGTGCTTTTGTGCTACACTTACAGATATTGCATGTCAAACCGTGTTCCCATTGCTGTTTTTCAAATTCTGTGTCGCTTTATTGGCACATCGTTAAACGCAGTATTGCCACAGCAGCCAGTACAAGCTTGTCAATGTAAGTAAGTGTTGTTTCATGTATACTGATGAAGGGTGGCGTTCTTCTTGTTGTCATGGCGGCTATTGCCAATGCTGCACAGTTCATCCTCTACTTCTTACACAGCTGCAGTTGCTCAGGCTTCTCTGAACTAGCTATAGGTCGAATCGTATCAAACAGCAGCCGCTTATCATGAAAATGAGACTTTTACTTAAAGATACCGGTTAAGCCTTTCTATCTATGCAAAGTCCAAGTTCTGACTAACAGTAGCCTTTCAGTTAAAAATGAGCAGTGGAAGCTAAAATTAGCAGAGCTAGAAGTGCTATAAATATAACTTATAAGCATTATCACCAGCGCTGCAATTGGGTCAGAGTTAAGCCTCCGTCTCTGCCAGTGAAATCAATGAGAAGGTGGGAGCTACTTCTGTCCAGGGGCCTGTAGCTTTGTCCCCTGCTCGCTGAGTGAAGTGGGGCTATTATGGCAGTTAACATTTAGCGATTATATGTGCACGCTCTTTGTCATTTTCTAAATGTCAAGCCCGTGGTGGCGTCCCTGCCCTCCCATTCTTCTGCTGGAAGAGGAGGGCAGGGACGAGTCGGTAGCACCAAGACTGTCAACACGGCCAATAGGACGGAGACGTCTGTATTCATGCCTGTCACACACAGTTTGCACAAACACTTACAAACACATACATGCGCAGCGCACTCTGTAACCCCCCCCCGGCGCTACCACCTCCACCTCCACCTCCTCATATCTCCTGAAGCTCCACTTGGCAGGGCTAATGGGATGGCAGGGCTGTTGGTTTTAGAGAGGGATGACATGTTGAGAGTGGAGCAGAGAGCGGCTGAAGATGGCTCTCTAATAGATCTGGGGTGGGTGGTACGGAGTCAGGGTGGGGATGGGGGTGGGGTGCCTTGTGATCACTGGCCCATGTTGCTTTTTCTCTCTTCTTTTCATCCCACTGCCCCACCGCATCCTCCTTTTTCATATTTTTCCGTCTCTTATCTGCTTTCTGTCAGTTTATCCTGTGCTTCTGTCTCTGCAGCCCTTTACTTCTCCCCATTCCCCCTCAATATGTTGTTAAGAGATACCAAGCCTTTAGGGTTTCCATGAAGTTGTGCCCATCTGTCTGTATTGTCTGTGCTTTGAATTCCCTCTGTGTCTACCATATCTACTTATAGTTTGCATTTTCCAATCAGTAAAAGGGTTTCTTGCTTTTATATGCTTATTCACATCTGGTGCATACAATGTGTGCTGGGTGCTGCATTTCCTTTTTGTCAAATGTTCATTTGTGAAACTCTTCTAAACTTATTCTTAAAAAAAAAAGTAAAAGATTGAAGCTCAAGTTACACATCGTGCCTAAGAGTTGAGGGAATTAGCAAACACGGTAAAGGGAACACCAACATAAAGTGTGCAAACATGTATTGTTGTAGGAATGTCAGATGAGCATCTGAGAGCCTTGGGTGCTCACATCCCGAAGTTGCTCAGTTGTTCAAGCAACTGATGAACTCGTCTGGTTGTATTTCAGGTTAATTTTAGCTCCCTTTTTCAGTCTGTTTTTCAGGGCTCCATTTGCCTCATCTCTGCTCTCAGAATGACTTTCCGATTCATAGAAGAAAAAAAAAGAAAAGAGACTGTGGCCAAACACGCTCACACACTCAAACCCCTTCCACAGAGAGCTGACTGGGTGTCGTGACTTGACTGTTCAGTTGCTGGACAGAATGCAGATTCTTGGAAATCAATGATCTGATGGTTAGCTCTGAGGATGTGACCACGATTGATTGATTCTGCAAAAGCTGATTTAACCTTGGCACAGGGTTCAAGGTGCTTTGTGGTCAGCTCAGCGCGCCTTCTCTTGCCTCCCCTGTGTGCTGTATGTGGATGTAATGTTTGGAAGTGCGATGTGAAACAAAATGCCACGCCAAATGTCAGATTACTGAGTCACTTGCATGCCATCTGGATGCTATTATGCAAACTCGGCAAGGAGGTATTCTCTGGACATCAGTTATGAGCGAAGGGACATTTAATGTGAGTAATCTTCTCGCGAAGGTGAGGGCGACTGTATCCAGGAGAAAGTGTCTAAGAGTACATTCTGCATTGATCTGCGGTTAATTCAGACACTAAATCTGACTGACACCATCTGACAAACACGCAGCTGCGTCATCAACAACTGACAGAAAAACATCCATTTAGCAATTTAGATAGGGACCCTGTTTAACCCAACAATCTGGAGAGCATGTCAATCATAAATAATCAGCCCACTCTATGATTAGACAACAGCACTGGCTTTGCATCTATTTCAATATGCCAATTTAAGGAGATGAAGGCAATAACTAATGGCCAGCACTGTATCCGGGGGGGTCTCACGCTCCACTGTAAGCTTCATCACTGACAAATAGTCTTCCGGAGCGGCTTCATGGCAGCACAGCGTGTGGAGGTTGTTTTGCAGCGTTGACTCAAAGTGGCGGGAAGGGTGACGGTGCGGTGGGGTGTTCTGAGCCGATAAGCACCCTCATGGCTGTGAGAGGTTGAGGGTGTGGGGAAGGCGCTGATTGTGCTGGGACTCCTTTCCTGAAAACAGTTAATTGGTCCCCAGATTACGGAAGGATCCCAGAACATTGGCTTCCCGGGTTCTTAATGAGCTGCCGTCCTCTGTGCCGCCGCTGTGGGCCGCTCAGCTCGGCCCATCTCCCCGGGCCCCTCAGACCAGGCTTTGAGTGGAAATCACCAGATTGAGACAAACCCTCTTAGAGATATCAGTGGTCCATGTCAGGGCTCTGGCACTTTTAAGTGAGAGAATTATCTTTAAGAACATAACACCTCCGTGACCAGTTCTCTGACATTTTAATTTCTTTTTGTGAAGTTTGTTTTTCAGGAAGTAGGTCGCGGTTTAAAAATTCTCACTTTTATGTATTTGTTTTCCTTCAGTTATCAGTATTGCTGATAATCTGGAAATGAAGAATGGATGTTGAAGTATGAGGTTGACCACTTTTTTTTTTTTTTAATGATTAACAAAAACAATTAGCTTTTCGCAATTAACAGCCTTAACCTGCAGCAAACAACGTGCGCTGAATGCTGAAAAAAAAAACCTGCGAATGTGACCCAGACTAAATTGCATTTGCTCCAAATGTTAGTATATATTATATTAGCATATAATATTAGTGTAAAAAGGTATTTTGTTGGAGACAGGGTAGAAATATTTGCTTCCTGACACCTAAAAGCAAATTCAGCAACAGTTTCATTCTGGAAACTATGATATGCTCACTTTTCTCTGTGTCACCACATGTTAAAGCTTTTACATTCTGGCTGTAGGTTCAATTCCTCGTTATACAATAGATGGTACCAAAAGTGACATATATTCATATTCCAGTGCTGTTAATATATACAGTCTCAGATGACTGTGCTTTTCCCCCTCAAATCATCTCCTCTGTGAGAATCACTGTTAAGCATTTATATGAAAAAAGAGAAAGCCAGTGAAGGAACACACAGACAGCACATCCCATCTATCTCCATAGCTCGAGCAAATATTGAAACCCATGATGTGTAAGCGCCGGGCCTCCCGCTCCTCCTTCACTTCTGTGACAGATGTAAATGGACGTTTCAGCAGTTGGCTCTAATGCATTTTTAAACAGGCACAGCAGCAGACAGCAAATGAACGTGTCGCGACGGCAACACTCCACGACGGGGTCTCCATCTATCGCTGCCTCCCCCTCACATACAAACATACAAACCCGTGCTCACACACACACACGCGCACGCACGGTCGGTCCTACACACTGCTGAGAATAGCTGTCATTCATCAACTTTCCCAGTACAATGGGCTCAGTAAAGGTCTCATCTTTCAACTAAAGCACCTCCACACTGCGGTGCCCAGCCAAGCAGTGTACCACTGCATCACATTCCCTGTCAAGCGCAAACACTCCTGCACAGTGGGATGGATGGATGATTGGGTGAAACTGTTGTTTATTCTGCGAGTTGAAAATTAAAATGGCTCGGCTTCCTTAGATGTCAAAACAGAGGACTGTTACTGCTGATTAGTCCACACGGAGAGCCAGAGAGAAAAGGGCTCGTGGCCAGAGACGGACGGAGAGAGAGTGTGTGTGTGTGTGAATGTTTTAAAGAATTTTACTGTAGGAATGCTAATAATTTGCTAATAATGACCATGTGGTTGAAAGCTCAGAAAACGTAGGAGGATCTTTTAGCAGAAAAGGAGTACAATATTCATAAGTATTTTCTTAGAAGTGTTTAATCACCTGAAACAATCGTTGTGTTTTCGTCAGCTTAAGATGAGCCCATTACACCTACATACACAGCCAGGTTTCTACAGTAGCCTTTCGCAATAAACCGAGCTAAAGTGGTAGCTTGTATTTGGCGATTGGAAGATGTAAAGGAAGAAGGAGAAGCAGAAGGAGAAGGAGAAGCAGAAGGAGAAGCAGAAGGAGAAGGAGAAGGAGAAGGAGAAGTGGTTGCCGGTGTTTTGTGTTGTACGAGAACCCAAGTTCTGACAAATGAAGGATTATACTCGTTTCTCCTAAGGGAGCGGTGAGGCGAGGGGTATTCGGACACCGCTAGTGCCACTAAATTCTACAAACTGGTCCAGCAGTGGATCATGAGTTTACATAATTCCATACTTTTCCTGATCTGAACTTTCACTGCATTGTTTTGTCTTAACGTTCTAATTGGATGACTGCTGGAGCTGGACGGATAATGCTAGGTGTATAGCACTACGGAATACCTGCTTCTTAATGGTCCTGACAAACAGTGGAAGGTACAAGCTAGAGGGTATTAAAAATATGTTACATATCAACTACAATTCCCAAGGTGCACTTTGATAGCAACCATATGCTTGGCTTAAGATCTGGTGATGTGCACTGCTGCTAGCGGATGGAAGCACGAGATAACACAAGGGGCACCATTACTTCATTGATTTTCAGGATTCTTTCATTTCTTTTTTTTTTTTTGGCAACAGCTCTGATTCACTCACTAGTTTATGTGTTTTTTCCTTGCAATAGTCTGAGGCTCATGGGTATTGTAGTGTTTTGATCCGTCTGCCAAACTAACAGACGAAACTTGATGGTCATAACTTCTATGGCGTTGTTACATGAAATGACACTTCCCAACAAACACTGAAACAATGAAACAAACAGTGGATTACACAGATTCTCAGAAAAACAAAGGGTGAGGTGTGGGTGTGAGCTGTTTGTGTGAGAGTGTGTGAGGCCAGGTGAGGATGTGTCTGCAAACAATACAAGCAGGCAAAATAACACTAATGCTTCTGCTACCTTTACTTCTACCACTTTGTAACTCCATCTGCTATGCGTCTTTGTGTACGTTGTCATATTGGTGGATGTGACTCTTTGCTCTCTTTGCTTGATTAATATGAGGCATTATTTTCAAAATGCAATGTATTTGTTGCCATGGTGGTAAAAAAAAGAGTATCATTTGATTGTGCTTTGTCTGTTTGCTTGTGGTTTCTTCAGTTAAACGGTGTTGGCTTCTAAAAAGTCCCACATTTGTTTTCATGGTGACTGCACCGGTCAATGTAGCCGCTGTCTGCACTCTTAAATAATGCTTATATAAAACTTTCAAAAGAAAATGGAGGCCAGTGTGTTCCAGGACAAGATGTAATAAAAATTCTATCCAGCTCTGTTTTTGTTCGTTGTTTTTCTTCCTGTCTTTTTTTTTTTCTTCCTCTCATCTGTAAGGTTTGTACTGTAGCCTCTGATTCTCTGAATTATTGTTTGATGTAAATACGTTTTGCAGGATAAATCTGAGGTCACAGCGGGCTCCGCCTACCGTACTTCCACTCATCTCACAATCTCTCTCATCTCTCTTTATGTTTCTTCCCTTCATTTGAGGAAATTAAAGGGATATTTCACCCATTCAATAATTTGCCAGCAACTGTATATTGGTGATGTGGCACTGTGACTTGCATACGCTATGCAAGTCCATTTACAATGCACACACATCTCTACATAAATCTGTATTTTGTGAATTATATAAAACGCACATTTCAAAATGCCACCAAAAGGCAACCGCATTTTAGTGAATTATCCCTTTAATTGTCGCCCTCACATTACTAGCAGTCTGTATATGTGCTGACACATAACATTCCTCATGGACCCTGAACAGATCTTTCATTGCTTTTGTCATTGCAGGTACCCATCAGCACAACTATAACCATGTGGCTCTAGGTAGCCCTACACGCACACCTAAGAATGGTAAGACACACTAGATGGAGAGGGGAATACTCAAGTGTCCAGTTCAGTTCAGTGTTTGAGACCAAGCCTGGACGTGGGCAGGAATGTGAATATAGTGTGAAAAACCATTGACATTGTCCTCTTTTCAATACGCCCCACTGCAAATCCATTCTGTTATTGAAAATGAGGCTTTTTCGTTGAAGACTGAATCACAGAAGTGTCACATCCCATAGTCACAAACATCTTTCTGTACGTGGAATAGGCCGCAGTTGCCGTCCATCTCTTTTTTTTAAAAAGGGAATGAGGATGAGGATGAACTTAAGGTTTTGTCCTCATGTAGTCAGAGACCTGCGACGTTCCCTGCTGATATCCCAGAGAACTAAAGTTATGGCAGTGACCTCATGCTCCCCGTGTGGTGCATCACTGTGAAGGTTTTTTTTTTTTTTTTACTGATTTTTACTGATGTCATGCAGCTGTTTGTTCCACTAGTTTGTGTGAGCGGGCTGAGGCTGGCCCGGGGTCGCAGACTGGCAGATGTGGAGAGTAGCGGTTGCATAAGGATGCAAGGTTGAGGCTGGAGACAGGAAAGACAGCAGAGATAAAAGGAAAGAAAGGAGGCTGTAAGCTCAATATTCACTGTCTTCTGTATTTATTAAATCACTACGATCTTACCACTTGATTTATATTCTGTTTGTTTCTGCGACAAATATAATTCTTGCTCGCTCTCTGGCACTAAGGGGCTTGAATTCTGCAGCCAGAATTGCCTCTTCTTTACGGACATAATTAACCATGTGGTCCATTTTACACGCACACACACGCATACATACAGACAGAGAAAGAGAGGGGGAGAAAGAGAGAGAGAGAGAGAGAGAGAGAGAGAGAGAAAGATAAGCAAACCACAACTATGCAGAAATGCCTTGGAGATCTATGGAAAACATGAAAAATCCATTTCAACAACACATCTAACACAGACTTTGATCACAGACCCCCTGAAAGGCTTGAAATTTCAGCACACAGTGTATTTTCTAGATAAAACTCCCCGCTACGACCCCCACCCACCCACCCCCAGCAGCCTGCAACTGAAACAAGTAGGAGATACAGCATCGAATCATGAGCAGAAAATGTGCAATCCTAAACTTAAGTGTACATCACATGCCTCAGGAAGTAAAAGCTGATTTGAATTATTTTTTAAGGGGGGGGGGATTTTCTGTACTTGTCATGCTGAGTGTGGAGTAGGTCTTTGTAGGTTATGTTTTTCTCACCATCAACATGTTTCTGAAATGTTTGTTTTTCACTTGGGTTTGGTAGCTCACCGATCATTGAGACGTGGTAAGTCATACATACATACCTTTGATTTAGTGTAAAAACTCATTCATGACATCCCAGCACACATTTGTGTACACACGCACCACGCACACCGACCTCACGTTTGTGTCGACCTTTCTACCACTTAAACCGGTGTGTTTTCAGACCTGATTTAAGTAGCATTTGCCAAGAACTCTTTGTTGAACAAGAACATTTGCGGTTTCTCATGCAGGGCAAAAAAAAAAAAAAAAAAGTCTAAGAACCCTTTTGATCCGCTAAAAAGTTTGTGAAAATACAGGACAAAAGCTGAGGCTATAAAGTCCAATATATATTCTTCTATATTTTTCTTATTGTCCACAAAAAGATCAGGACCAGTGATGTGTCCGTCCATCTCTAAATGCTTTCTGACTCTCCTCGTCTGTTTGCGGCACTCAGCTACAACTGACTTCTATTTTTGACAAGGGGTCACGAATGTAGTTTCAAAGAAGCTCATGTAATCCCTAACGGTCCAGGCCCAGTTCCAGGCTTTGGCTAGAGGGCCAATGCTTATTAGTGGGATCAGTAAATTGTTGGCTTTGCTCTTCGCATTGGATTTGTTGGCAATAAGAAAAATATATTATTCACCAGACTTGTCCTTAAAACACACGCTAGCATTTGCAAAGACTATTTGAGCCAGGTCTGTGTGGTTGTACTGTATCGTGATGAAGCAGTGAAATGTGTTTGCAATTGAGATAGGTAACAGCATGCCACAGTCTGAGTCGATTCTCCCCTTATCGATGCAGTGTGGCAGACAGTCCACCGACAGATCATTCACTTCCTTCGAACCCCCTCCCTGCAGCTCCCAGGACCCCCTGCTGTCGACCGCCCCTGCTGTCACCCCTCCGTCCAACTCTCTTAAGCTCCCCTCCTCTTTTCACCCTTCCATTTTCTTTCCTTCTTGTATTTCAGTCTCATTTCCCCCCTTTTAGATTCTCTAATCTCTATCTCTTCACTTTCCCTTTCCTTCCTTCTCTCCATCCTGCAGCAGTTACTAAAGCCCTATTTTTATCTGTCCATTGGAGGCTGGTCTGGAGCCGCACCCATATGCCCACTGCTCTGCACTGCGTGACAGACTCACAGCCCACTGGGGAAGGCGAGATAGAGCAGGAGCGAGAAAGAAAATGAGAGAGAGGGGAATACTGAATGGACAAGAAAGAATTAAGGAGCGAAGGAAAGTGGGTGGCAGCATGGTAGCACAGATAAGATTGACAGAGCAAGGATGACGGCGGTGAATGGGACAGACTGCGGATGTTTGTGTGTGTGCATGTGTGAGAAAGAGAGATAAAGAGAAAGACCAGAGCGAGAATAACAGAGGGCTTTGGTCTGGTCGCTGCCCTCCTACCCCCCCCACCCCCTCCCACCCATGCGTCTTCCTGGCATCATATCACGTCACATCAACGACAGCCAGCGCAGGCACTGCTCCCTGCTCCGTCCCAGATCACATCACAGCACTGTCACAAGCAGGGTCACTCTCCAGCACACATCTGTTGTTTGGTGTGTTGTCTCATTTTTTGCTTTTTCGTCTTTTTGTCTCTTGTTTTGGACCGCTGTTTCCTCCCGTCAAACCACCGCGTCACCTGTCAAGTCAGTCCTGCACCACATGCTCACTGAGTGCCTGATGTGACCGCCTACACTCTCCCCCATCCCTGCCACCGGCAAGTTGGAGTTTTAGATATGCAACCATTTCTCAGAGGCTGACACACTCAGTTCCTTGGCTGAGTTAAAGCTCAGGATAAGAAATAAGTGATGTCCTAGTGCCTGTGATACCAACCTTAGACTGTATATAAAGCCTTCAACCAGCCCTGGTTGTGGGCTTTATATACAGTCTAGCAGCCAGGATTTTAGAAATACTGAGGTCCTACGTCAAACTTCCCCCAAACACCCCTCAGAAATATGTCGGACCAGGCAGTATATCTGTTTGATTTCCTTAATATTTAATATAAATTACATTTTGTCTCAATTTTATCTTCTTAATGTGTCTAACTGTAGGTTCTAAGCTCTTTCCACACCAGCAAAATATAGTGATACTGATGGGGATGTACTAAGTCCCTTTTCTAATTTAGTTTTTGTCCTAAGAACAGTCCAAGTGAAGAATTTGACTCTAGGCTTAGATTATGATTGTATCCATTTTGGATGCACTTCCAGGCTAATAAACCTCTTCTAAAAGTCTGTAGTTCTCCTCTTTTTTTAATCAGCAAAACACAATAGTATCAAACAGTCAGGTAACAGGCTTCTCATGTCTAGCAAGCACTGACGCTCACTTTTGCTGGTTAAAATGACAAATGTACTGCAGCAGATTATTTGAACTAGGGGCTTCATTTCATACTAACATGTAAGCCATTTAAATAAATCTGAACGTAACCCAGTTTGCTCATGAATTTAAGGAATCAGTATCTCTAAGTTAAACTTGGAGATATTGGGACATCCACTATTGGCATCAAGTAACTCATGAAAAATAACGGGAGCGTATAAAAAGCTATTGAACCCAATGCGACACAACAAGCCTTTACAGCCTTGTATATAAAAATGTTAAGTTGCTGTTCTGTCCTCTGTGTGTCCTCAGCAGTAGCTACAAATTATTTACACCTCTCGCTTCTTAAGTGTATCCAGAAAGAGGTCTGAAGAAAGATCTGAATGCGTTGTAATATCTTAACCTGAATATACTTGCACAATAAAAACTGTGCTTCAATCCAATCATAGATCCTTCCGTAATACTAATAAGGTTATTTCAGAGCACCTCTGCCTCTGGGAAATATTTGCAAGACTAAAACTCCAGCTCAATCTTCCCTTCTCTACCTCAGCAGGTCTTCCATGACAGTCTCATCCTGGCTGTCTTTTTTTTTCTCTCTCCCGCGGTGGTGGGTGAGGGGGGTGTTGAGGAGAAGCCAGCCTGCCCATTTTTCTCTTCCCTTTTCTGTGTCTGTATATGTATGTATGTGTCTCCAGAAAACAATCGGATAAGCGGCATCCTGACCTCACAGACGGAGCCCTACGACCTGTCTTTCTCACGCTCCTTCCAGAGCCTGTCACACCTGCCGCCCTCCTATGAGGCGGCCGTCAAAGCCGACCTCAGCCGATTCTCGTCCCTGAAGAAACTCAGTAGGTCCAAGTTCACTGCACTAATGCAAGAGTAGGCTCCCTGCCCTGATGCCCTGCATGAAAAAGATATTGCATTACGTATGCTTTCCCGACTCCTGACTGGGATTACCGAGTGGCTCCGAAGTATTTCAACTGTGAAAATCATTTGCTTTCTATACTAAGGACTTAAAAAAAGTAACCATACACGTGTTTCTGGAGATCTTTGCAACTCCCCATTGAGTAAACATTTCAGTGGATGTAGAGGGCCTTGAATCTGAATCAGAAACCCTTTTCTCAACTCTGATCCTTCATGAAATCCGCCAAGTCATCTGAAGAAACTATGAGACATTGAGATTCCATGCTTCCCTTGTCCCCACTTAAAGGCTGCAGCCACTATTTCTCTTGGAGCGTATAAGTACATTAAGCGGCTTCTTGTGCCTGGCCCGGCTCGGTATTGATTTAGCGGTGCTACGCTGGATTTCTGCTGCGTAATGAGGTCTCATCTCATGATATTCTCCGAGTGGAACGCAAATATTCCTTAAGGCTTGGGTAATTTCATCATGACTGCCCCACTTCAGTGCTGGCTTGCAGTGAAAGTGAAGGATGACAATCTACAACTCATCCCGTCAGGGCTCTCTCCACTACTGGCTCCCACTCGTAGCTGCCAGGCACCATTTCAAAGTAAACGGCTAAATGGGTTTGCAGGGTGCAGTGCTATTTACTGGTCCTCCATTATACAAAAAAACAAAACAATATTATCATCTAATTGCTTGAAAAATGCTCGTGAGTATTAACATAATGGTATTTGATAGGCGGTTAAAAAAAAAAAGCCAAATGAATTCAATAGTCAAAGATAGTAACCTACAAAGGAGACGGTGTTAAAACAGAAAAATATCCTTAGGCGGTGTCCTTCAGTCTTCCTAACTTTCTTTCTGCTTCCAAAGCAAATTATTTGTTGCAGCAAACAGCCAAAAGGCTCTGCAGTTTCTTTTTGTTGCTCAACTAGTGTCTGCACACTGATAGATCATGTTGGATTGTGCTGGAGGGAAGATAGAGCAAGCGTTTTCATTGTCGGGATAATAAAAGAGAAGAATGCTACTGCTTATTAATGCAAATTGGTATCAAACTGAAGAAAAGCATTTAGCCCATTGCAGTGGAGGACAGTATACATCGCGAGTTATTCATTCACTCCACGGTAATATGGTTGATGAGTTTGCAATGCCCTGCCCAGATCTTGAAGACTATTATGCTTGAGAAAGGAACATCTTGTTTTTATTATCTCTCATAATGAATCGATTTGCAGCAAGCACCCGTGGATCGCTGTTGAAGGGGATTTTGGCTGAGTGTAATCTTGACAGGTGGCGTGCACAATGCTGCACCCATTATTGAAAAAGTAAGGCTCAAACTCAGAGTCATCTACGGATTCTGAATAAGGTGGAGAGGTCTGCTCTCCGGGATTTATTCCCATCATTTAAATGGCATTAGTGTTCACCTTAGACTAAGAATGATGGTTAAACATTCATGCTGGTGTTCAGAGGGAATAAAGAAGTAGCTTCTTCGTAACAATGGACTTATAAATGTTCCCATTTTCACTGATTTATGCTGCATTTTGTCTCTTTGTCTGATGTTTTTTGTAAATGTTTGTCACTACGTGTGTGGTTATGTATTCAAAAACAAGTCTTTATGCATGGGTTTGTGTTGCGTGGCATGAGGTTGATGCGACATTCACTCCTAGACTCCTCTCTGGAAATGTATTTGTCTCTTTGATCTGCTTCTAAATGCATGTTATAGCTGTTTGTACACACTAGGAAGGATAAAACACTCACTCAAGGACATGAAAACACTTGCAATTCTCAACGTGATGTGATTGTGCAGTAATATAATTAGCTTTCCGGCATGTCTATACGAGGTGTCTGCGTGCTTCCCTCCATGTCTGTATGATATGATGATGTTTGTGTACAGACTTTCACATGACCTTTGAAAAGTTTGCCCCCACAGCCAGAGCTGCCTGTAGAATCCAAGATGAAGCCTGGATGTGTGGATGTTATGTGCCTAGCATGTAATACATTCTGACTGCAATTCCTCTGTCTCTATTTTCTATTCCCCTCCATGAGCTTGGAAAGGTGAAACACAGATGGCTCCGCCAACACCCTTCTCTGCATTGTGTGCAATGTGCTCCAATCCCACTTTATCCGATTTCTCCCCTTGCATTCTAACACCTACCCGTTCTCTTGTTTTCAGTCTCTGAATCTCCTCTTCACCTCTTGCCTCTGTTTTTTTATTCCCATCTCCTCTGCAGCAGATAAAGAAGTCGAAGACTACTACACTCGTAAGCGCCACCTGCCTGACCTGGCAGCGAGAGGCACTCTTCCCTTGCATGTTCTAAAAATTGGTCAAGACCAGGTGGGTACACAATTGCTTGGTATAAGTGTGCAGGTGTCTAAACAAGGTCATGTTCTTTGCTTTTATGCGTCTATGAGACGAAGCCAGTGCGCTATCTCTGAGTCTCCAGATTTGAATTTCTTAGAAGCTACAGTTGCTCTTTCAGTCCTTTCTGCAGTGGTGGGTGGAAGAGCCTTTTACCCCTCAGCATGTGGATAAATTCACCTCATTCATCTTTTGCTCAACAGCATCGGGAACAGCAGCAGCAGCAGCTCCAGAGTCAGCCCCCCCTGTCCTCCATCTCCCAGGCCCCTCCCCAGTCGCAGTCTTCACAGCAGCAGTCTCAGCAGAGGCAGAGGCCCCGGCGTGTCCAGAGGGCCATGTCCCAGGACCGCGTCCTGTCCCCACAGAAGGCCCCACAGCAGGATTACAGCATGTCCTCTAATGGTATGTCCCCGTATGGAGGCAGGATACTCTCAGACGAACAGCTTCTGTCCGCCGAACGTCTTCGATCCCAGGAGCGCCTTCTTCCACAGGACCGCCACACCTCCCAAGATCGCCTGTACTCCAAGGACCGCATCCACTCCAAGGACAGACTCCTGTCGCAGGATCACCTCTACTCAAAAGACCGCCACTACTCTCAAGACCGCCTCTATTCACAAGATCGCCTGTACTCACAAGATCGCCTCCTGTCCCAGGATCCTCTGCTCTCCCCGGACAAGCTGATGATGTCGCTAAAGCGCGGCATGGTCAGCAGCATCTCTGGCGGGTTTCGTGGCAGCGACATGTCAATGTCACGCGCCATCTCGCACACAGACGTGTTCATACCAACCACGCCTCTTATGGATCGCTACAAGATGACCAAAATGCACTCCCATCCCAGTGCCTCTAACAATGGCGGCGGAGGGGCTTCGGGAGCAGGAGGCAGTGGGCACTCCAACACTTTAGCTATGAACCAGACAGCATCTAAGAGGCAGGCGTTTGCCTCCAGACGGACTCACACTGTGGAACAGCTCCACTACATCCCACCTCACCACCAGCAGCAGCAGCAGCAGCAACAACAACAACAGCCACAGCACTACCGCACAGGCAGCAAGACTGAGGTGACTGTGTAACGGCAGCCAGGACTACCTGAACTGCACAGGCAGAAGCACTGTTGTGTGCCAGCGGATGGGGTTGATTGCTGGGTACACTGGCCTTCTTTTAGAGTAGGACGGTGGCGATTTCACTTTCTTTGACTGAGGTTCCTGCAAAGTCAGAGATTCCAGGACCAAGAATATCCACTTGCTTACTGTGAGAGACCGGGACAAACGAGCTACACTGTATACTGCAGACACGGGCCCAGCTAGATCTGAAGCCAGAGAGGGTTGTGGATGCAGAGGGTGTGATATTATCCAGCTAACTTGCCTACTATTATTTCCACTGTCCTGATTACCCGATTCATCCACAGGCTACGGCCTCATTCTGTGTATGTTCTAGTGAGAAAACACTGATTGTGTCTGTTAAAGCCTTTCTCTGCCCCCTTTGTCCAGCAAATCTACTCTGTGACCTTTTCTGGCAAATCTTAAAGGGCTTTGCATGGTTAAACACATAGACCGATTCCTCCGTGACTTCTGTTGTGCTACACAACACCACCACAGGTGATGAACTAGGATGAGCCTGTTATAACTTTATAAATATATAAATAAATAAATAAAAAACAACCATTTGTACGCCCTGTCCTACTCATAGCTCTAGAGAATCTCAATGAGAGAAATTGAAATGGATGTTATTAGCACTTCTATTTGGTGCCTCTGACAGATGTTCCATTTCTAAAAACGAAGTGGTTTTGTGGGTTACAAAGCACAATCAATAAAAAAAATTCTGTTTTTAATTCCGTTTTTCTGTTTCAATAGTGATGGCTAGCTTGTTTTGTTCTTAAAGCAATGGCAGGTTTTTTTTTGCTTCCAGTAGACGATTGTAAATAAGCTATTCTAGAAGCAGTATTATGGACAAGTCTGTACTGGATGGACTTTGTATTAGACTGTCTGTTTTCAATAGATTCTTAAAAAAAAACAACTATAAATCATCACTGTTTTGTGAGTTCAGAATAGAAACCCACTTAACCAAGTATTTGACAGGATCAATTAATACTATACTGTGTGTGTCTTTGCAAAACTGTTTGTAGGACGAGAAGTGAATGAATGTGTTGTTGATAACAGATATACCACTGTTCATATTTGGATGTAGACTATGTTCCATTGACATCAGAGGAGTTGAACATCATGGAAATGGATTATAATGCTTGTTATAGTAGGGTCAAATAAACCATTCATATTTTTCTAAGCATTCAACATTGTTCTTTGAGGGATGTCTGTGTTGTGCGTTTGCTTTAAAGAATTGATGCACCACATTACCCCCTGTGAGTATGCAACCAGTAAACAGTATTTCTTGAAGTAGAGCATTCACCAAGTAAGCTGTTTTGCAGTGGAGGAACAAATTACCTCATTGGTTGAGTTCAATTTCAGAAGCAGATTTCCTGGATGAAATACATTTAGACTGAATCACTGTAAGGCTCGAGGTAATGAGGGAGTTTGGCTGCACAGCCTAGTGGTATGTTTACCGTCTAGGGAAACCACAAACTAAATTCCAAGCGAAATGGAAAAACAGGTAATTTCTCTATGCTTTCCAACAACACAAGTGTCTTACTGACCTGAGGGGTGGACTGCGAAGCAAGTTCTTTGTTAGAATAAGCTAACTCAACAAACCCTAAACTCACAACAGGCATCACAAAGGTGGCTATCAACTGCCTCTGTTAACTCAGGCTCTCTGCTTTAGGCTCTCTGCAAATTCACATAAAAAGGGGTTGTTTGACATCTTGGCCAGCACATATTCACCACATTCGCTGTCAATAAAAACAGAAGTGATTGATTGCGGGCTGCTACTTCAGTCAAGAGGAATGGGTTGTTATAATGGAGAAATATGAAGACTATAAAAACTGTTGTTGCAAATAAGGCACGGTGCACTCTCTGCCTCGTGTCTGTTTCTAAAGTAGCAGCTGTACGTTGCAGAGGTCTTACTTAATACAGCATATTTAAACATACTCAGGTGCAGTTAGGTCCGACTCTGTCCCATAATGGAGACGTGGTAAACACTTTAGTTCTTGGCAAAATCAATGTGAAAGGGATTTTATTGGCATATCTAACGTATGTAATAATTACCAACACCAGCAGTTTAAAACGGACTTTGCAGCTATTCAGGGCCAAGCATAAAAACATAACCCACAGCGGTCTGTAGCTGCCGAGCTGTCACCATTCAGTGTATGGATGATCTGCTTGTTTGTGTGTGTAACATTACAGATTTTTTTGCATCACCGACTTAATGTGGTAGATTCCCATGGCAACGCAATGCATACATTACTAATGTATGGCTCAACAAGTTTGCATCACGACTCGCATACACAGTGCATCATATTCTCTCTTCTCTGAGGGGCTACTTCACCCACAGAGAATATGGTCAGGGAAAAGAGGGCAGCACTTTCTGCAAGCTGTAACTCTGAATATAACCTCCTCCAGACCACGTTAAGTTTTCAACACTGAACTTGTCTAGCCAGGTTAAAAGAACGCCACCCTCGTGACACTGATAAACCCTTAGGCTTTAGGCTCAGCATTGCTACGCTGTGCACCCCTCAGGTGCAAGAAAAACCGTAAAAAAAACTGTATTGTAATGATTGTTTTATGTAGCCAGTGTTACCTGTTAGTAGGAGACAGGATGGTTTTAATTCATATGTTTTCTATGAACCACTGATTTGGTCAAAAGAGGACATGTCCAGGCTAAATTTGCCTCTCACCATACAATTGCCGATTATTTCAATGTCCATATGCCAGTATACACTGTAGTTAGCAACGCCTTCACAATGACATGAAGTACGGGGTCATTCCCTGGTCGGCATCAGCTTCTTCACCTACAGACTATTATTCTATTATTCTACTATTATTATATTGGTTGGAGACAATTACCCTGCCGTTTCCTTCATGCCGATACAGTTTGCTGCTACGGTTTGTTCCACCATCCCAACCATCTTTCTTACTCTATGTGCTCACTTGTTGGTTTACGTCAACATTTGTGTATGCATTTATTAAAGGGGGTTAGCTGTTTCATCAGAATTCTCATTGCTGCATAGAAGAGCAGGGGTTTTCTACTAACTGTATAATCATGTACTTGGTTGAAATCAAAAGCTTTCACTTTTTAATCCTAGTTTTAACCCAGATCTCTAGATGTGCTTCGACCTGAAAATCAGAACATGCTCTTCGATCTCCTACTGAAGGCTGTTTGTAGCAGTATAAAAACAGACATCTACTGAACGTCCAAAACAAAAAACCTCTTCAACCAAATGTATCCTGGTTTTAATGCAGGCCTCTCCTGATATAGTTATATACTTGACTGATACGCTCTTTGACCCACCCAAACGTCCTACCTACAGCAGCAGTCCACCCATTTTAAACATACAGGCGTAGTTTATGCATAAGAGTTATATAGAATATTACCCAGCCTGAGAAAACTGTGGTATAACGTCCGTGTAGGGTGACTGAGAGGTGCTGAATGAACTGCATATCCAAAACACTAAAATTAGAAAAACACTAGAACATTAACTGAAAGCACAAAAGCAAAAGCCACAACACGAATGCAAAACTCATTTCAATGGAAGTCATAAACAACGGATTTTGTTCCATCAGCCTGGTGATTGTTTACTATTGCTATGGCAACAAGTGACAACTGATGGTAGCACAATTTAGCTTGTTTAGCTTAATCATCCGAACAACAGTAACACACAAAAATACAATCCGGCACATTTCAACAAAAGCTACCCACAGCCTTAGTCCTTACAACCGTACTAACGTGTTGTCAACCTTTGCCAAAATGAGCTAAATAGTCACCTTATATCATAGTGTACCAAAGATGTGCTTCAGAGGGGGTTCAGATGTACTCTAGGTATAAACACTACACCATCTATGATTCCGTACATGGGTACAGCTTAGGTTACATTCATCTGAATGACTAATGTTAGCTAAATGACATAATGCTAACATTAGAGTACATGAATATGAAAATATAAAGACATTGAACAATATTGCTCATTTGTGACAATTACATAGTGGTAGTGCTCATACTAGCACGCAGACAGTGTTTCACTTATGAATCTGCATTTTGTGGATATGCAGCTTCTTTGACACCTCTCAGCTTCCGTACTTTTTTGTGTCGGGAGGAATTTTCCTTAAGTTTGACAAAATGTATGATTACGTCGTCAGGGATGATCTCGATTTGGGTTTAGAGACGACAGATTTATAACACAAAGCCTGTATTCACACTGTGAGGTGTGGTGTTTGAAAAGTGCGGGCACTGGCAAGGAGGGTCAACTGTGATGAGCTGCATCACGGGAGGTGTTATTTTCTGGAGTTTGACCCATAGACTAAAAATCCTGATATCTCGGCCTCTGCTGTTTTGATTTTGAGCACTCTATTTCAATCTGTCTCTCCTCAATCCTCCCACTTAATGGAAGTGCAATACTAAATCTTTGGAGCGCGCTTTAAGATTTTGTAGCAGCATAAATGACTGTACTTCCTCCTTTGCCACTGAACATAAAATCCTGTGATTTGCACTGCTGTAATTCTTCTACTGAGAATAGTTGCTAAGGTAGTTGTAAATTCAATTTCTTCTTCATAACCTCCAGTTAACGAGCATCCTTTTTGTCCCTGCCAACTGAGGTGTACTACAGCCAATGACATTATTTCTGCCTCCAGAGCAGCTCCTCCTCAGACAAATGTTTGTATAATTACAACTCCCATCTACTAACTGAAAGGGTTTGATTTTAAAGAGGTGGAGGGTCTCACACCTTATTAGACAGTGTGCCACAGCCAGACCCACATCTTTAACTGACAGTGTCACCGTGATATATGGCTACAGTGCTGGTTGAGGCAGTGCTTCAATTTGACATCTGAATTAATATAGTTGACTTTAATGCTGCTCAGTGCAATTTCAGACCTTCTTTAAATTCATGACAATCCATGGGTGCGAACGACAATTCTCACAGCAAACAACGGCGCCTGCAATTGCACTCCTCCACAAACACACAAGGAAAAGAAAGGACAAGAAAAAACTGGAATAAGTTTGGGTTTCCAATTTACACTGATCCTCTAGCCCATCAGCATTTAAATGAAAATATGAGTCTGCAATCAAAAAGAATCTATGGATGGGGGAGCAGCCGAAGCGTAAGAGGTGAGATGGCTACGATAGCCTGGAACAAGCACTGCAACCAAAGTGAAGGGAAGAGGAGGAAACTGGGCAGGAACCGGCCTTTCCATAAAATAATCAGCAGCTTTCAAACTGTCTTTCCACATTTCATACAACACACATTTCTTCAACAATGTATTTCATTATCCGTCTCTTCCACTATTAATGCAAACATGGTCCGGGGGCAGGAGGAGTATTTAGTTGGTTAAAAATTTAGTTTGCACTCTCTGTACTTCTTTTTCCTTTTGCAGTGTTGGTGGTGCTGTCAGCGAGCGCTGTCAGAGAGATAGTCATATCTAGATTTGAAATAGAAAGGTTTTTTCCTTTTCAGATTTGATCCTCAGAAAGTTTTCCAGTGACATTCAGAGGATGTAGTTTCAACCAAAAAAAACGTTGCTGCATTTTCTCACTTCTGGCCCGCAGAACGCAAGACGGATGAAAAAGGTGACAGGTCCGAAACCAAAATCTTGTAAAAAGGCTTTTTTAAAAAAAAAAATAAAAAATTTAAACTAAAGCTGCTGTGGATACCTTGAAAAAGGCCAAAAGAACATGACAGGGGTCCAACCCCTGCCGACACATCCACCGTACTGAGCAGACATCCAGTAGACTATGTAGTTAAGTTCAACTGCATTATGTTCAAGGGCATTATTTTTTTCTCTCTATGAAACAATGATTTAGTCATCATGCTTCTCTCTTGCTATTTTTCTTCCTCAATCACTTCTACCTGCTGCACTTTAGAATGACTGGCAGTGAAATCCATCTTTTTAGTGCAGCATACACTGACCCTGCGACATCAGTATCATCATCAGATGCACAACGCAGACAGAAGTACTATAGTTAAGATAACACAGTGACAATCCAAGTGAGTAAGTGAGACAAAACTGCTGCTTTTCTGGGGGGGGGTTATATGTCAAGACACCAATGGTGTGTAGGGCTATACATAAAGAATAAATAGTGCTAGATACTTATTAAATCTGTAGGTTTGGTTTTGGCTAGGGTTTGAGGTCAGTTTACAAAATGCAAAGTGAGCGAACAGAAGAAAAATCTAAATCAAATCAATATTTGGAGTGACCTCCCTTTACCTTGAAAACGTTCTCCTTGTTACTCTTGCACACAGTTTCTGAAGGAACTCTGCAGGTAGGTTGTTCCAAACATGTTGGAGAACTAACCACAGATCTTCTGTGGATGTATTCTCTTCATGTAATCCAGACAGACTGGATGATGTTGAGATCAGGGCTCTGTGGGGGCCACACCATCACTTCCAGGACTCCTTGTTCCTCTTTACGCTGAAGATAGTTCCTAATGACACTGGCTGTATGTTTGGGGTCCTGCTGCAGAATACATTTGGGGCCAATCAGACGCCCCCCTGATGGGATTGTGTAATAAGTATCTGCCTGTGTTTCTGAGCATTGAGGACATCATTAACTCTGACCAAATCCCAACTCCATTTGCAGAGAACCTCCACCAGCTTCACTGTTGTCTGCAGACACTCATTATTGTTCTGCTCTCCAGCCCTTCAGTGAACAAACTGCCTTCTGCTGCTGCTAAATGTTTCAGATTTGGACTCATCAGTCCAGAGCACCTGCTGCCACTTTTCTGCTCCCCAGTTCTTCTGTTTTTCTGCACAGTGAAGTTGCTTGGCCATGTTTCCACCTCAGAGGTTTGGCTTTCTGGCCACGATCCTTCCATGAAGACCACTTCTGGCCAGACTTCTCTGGACAGTAGATGGTGTAACTGGTCCCACTGGTTTCTGCTGGTTCTGAGCTGATGGCTGCTGGACATCTTCCCATTTTGAAAGGAAGTAAACATAATGTGTCTGTCATCTGCTGCACTGAGGTTCCTTGGCCGACCACCGACTACCGTCCTCAGTGCTGCCTGTTTCTTTGAGCTTCTTCTTGAACAGCACATCCTGAAACCCCAGTCTGCTCTGACATGTTTGCCTGGCAGAGACCTTGCTGATGCAGTAGAACCACCTTGTGTCTTGTTGCTGTGCTCAGTCTGAACATGATGACCTGTTTGGCTGTTCTTCACCCAGTTTTAATCCTCCTACAGCTGTTTCTGTTCCAGTTAATGACTGTGTTTCAACCTACATATGAAACTGATGATCATTAGCACCTGCTTGCTATAACTGGTTAATCACAGACCAGACTATGATCCTTCAAAGGTGGTCACAGCAAATATTGATTTGATTTTGATTTTTTCTTTTGTTTGCTCACGCATTTTGTGAATCCACAGTACTGTATATTTAGGTGAATAAAAACTATGATGAAAATAGTTATCAATCTTTCCATACTACTGGAGTATACTATTCAAAAAGACGGTACGAAAACAAATGTGTTTCAGTTCCCTTGATAGAGACCTGATACTTTATGATAGATAATGTTGTATTCGCACATGTACTACAAGTTTTATTAGAATCAGCTTTATTGGCCAAATATGTGTACGCGTGCAAGGAATTTGATCTCAATTTGAAAGTGTTATCAATGTCATCAATGATAAATCAACATAAACATATAACTATTATGTACATACAATAGGTGTACTGTATATTTAAATGTATATATTCATAAAAAGCAACAACAACCAACAACATACAATTTCTACATACAAGTCAAACGTTTCTCTAAACTCTAAACTAGAATGCAAGTAGTGCAGAGGAATGAATACTGAGAGGGTAATGATTATATTAACAGATTACCTTATATATGTGACATTGGTGGCTGCGGGGAGCTGCTTTAGTACATCACCCTAACGTCTAACTACTGTTCATCAGAGAAGATTGCGGGTCTGCAATAGATTGCAGGACGCTCGGTTAACGCACCAGTTAATACTGAGCTTGTTTAAGAGCGCCATCGGCCCTTTGCACCTTGTAAATGGAATAAACATCAAAGGACAGTAAACTTGAAAGTCTCTTCCCATTGGATGAATTTGAATTTCTAATCTTGCACATTTTTAGAGATGTGTGTGATTGTTTCTGATGTTCTTCATACGTGCTTGTGTCTGACTGTCTGCATTTTGTCGTATGTTTTATCGGTTTTTCTTACTCCAACACTGTTTCTAGAGAGATACGTCTTTCAGCATTACATTTTTACATTCATTTATGTTCCAATGCTGTGAGCACCTCAGGGTGAAATCTCAGAGACAGATATATCTTTTTGCTGACGTCGACCTGTCTCTTCAAATATCTCTAAAATCTATTTACAGAATTTCACACGGACCGACACAGGCTGAAAAACAAATTCAACAAAAATAATAACTGCAACAACTGTAGTTACAAGTAATAAATATTCAATATTCAGTGCGTGTTAGAACACAAGTACAGCCATTTTGAAAATTTATGAATCACAGGAAGTTCCTAACATGCACACAGTAGGTGCTGCTGCTGCTGCTGCGACTAGTTTCTGCCTGACTGCTCAGAACGTGCCCCAAATCACTATCCTCTCTCAGCTTATCTCACCACATGCAGGACCCAGCCCCAGTTATTCGTGATAATCCACAGATTGTAGGCAACTAACAGACATTTGTTTTACGACAGATGCCAGATTCAGATAAACATTTAATTAGCAACTCATCAGCTCTGTCAAAGCTAATTACCCGAGTATCCAGCCCTCGCCAAAAAACTGCTCCTCTCGCAGTTGGTGTGCACAGCAGCTGACTGCTGGCTGTGGCAGGACGTGAGGAGCCAGGAGCGGTGCAGAGCCGAGGCCCTCGTACTGTAGCGGGACTGCGAGTGGCTAATCCGGCCACCGGCCACTGTGCCGGCCACTGGATCACTTGTCAGCCACTGCTTGGCTGACAAGTGATCTCTGGGAAGTGTAGTGTAGAAACAGCAGAGAAATGACTGCTTTGCAGCGGAGATTCATCCGAGAAAAAGAAAAGGCTGACAGAAAATAATGATAGCTGTCTGTATTTAACCAAAAGACCACAGGATACTTAGACTGCCCTCCTGTTAGAAGATCTCTGCGGAAAGCACATGTGGTCCACGCAATCACATTTCAAATTAGAACTCTGCATTCTTACATATTGTACACACTAGGCCCTAGTGACTAGGGCATCTCTATAGCATTCGCATCAGTAGCTTCTCTGCACTGACCTGTAACCTAGCAACCGCCTGACGTCTCACACAAGCAAATGATTAAAGGTACCTTCTTTTCCATTCTGAGCATGAACCCTTTGATAGATCCCCCCTCAACTCCAGCATTCTCTCCTCAGTAGCATGCCAAGAACACTCATATTACCTACATATATGAAATATGATTCTCCACACTGTTTTCAGCCTTTTGAGACCAGGGGTCGGCGGCTGCCGCAATCTGCAAAGCCCCATCATTAGCTGCTCTGGAGGGCTGTTATGCATCTGGCTTTTCATGCCACACCAGGACAGCAGTTGATCTGCAGGGGTGGCTGGAGGACACTTTAGTCAAAGGAGAAGCTCATATTCTGGGCCTGCACCAGTTTACGAGCATGAATAAACGACACAGATGCCGGTGCTACAATTTGGAAGGTAGGTTCCCTTTTTGAGCCTTTGCAAAAACCAAAACCACAAATAGGTAATTGTAAGGAACAGATTAAATCTAATATTAGCTCTAAGGGAAGCTTCAAACATTAGCATGTTGGACTACCTCAAGAAGTCATCTAGTGACTTTCAGCACAGCATCACAGGGTTGCTCGCATGGCCGTAGACTAGTCTTGCACTACAGTAGGCATCCAAGCAGAGCTGACGCTAGGTTAGAATGAATAAACAAAAAATAATCAAGCATTTTCATTTCTAATTCTGAGCTAGCTAGCTACATCCTGCAAAGCAAGAACAATGCTGCTCCTTTATTTCCATGATACATTTTACTTTTACTTCTATGTGGATCATTAGTTGACGAAAATGCTGACTTTTTGCCTAGACATGAACAGCAACTTAAGACACATTTTCTCAGTGGGATCCTATCTAAGAAGCTGTCAAGAGCATATATAAGGGCTTTTTTACTGGGTTCTTTAAAACATGTCACCTGGAGACACTACAAAGAGCTACGGAGGAAGATTTCAATGAACTGTAGAATGACTCAGGTCATTTCTATCAACAAAATTGATTACTTGTGTGTGTGGACTATATTACTATGCTACAAGTCAGTATTTCTAGACATGATTATAAACTGCATACTGTATGTGCCTAAAAGCTTGACAGGCATAGCAACCGTAACTAAGTCACAGCTTTGCAAAGAGACAATTGGACGAGCGTGTGATATTTCAACACGTAAGAACAGCACTGCTGCACCACAGGCCAAAATGTTTCTCCTGTGTAAAGCCACACTGCGGTTGCATGTGTACACAGGCAGAATCTATTTTCATAAAGCCACCTGAAAGTGCAATGTGGGAGTTCTCCATAAATTGCCTCACCCCTGCATCATTGCTTTCCTCCTCCTACTTCCTCTCATCTGCTCCTCCTCACACCTCTCTATCTCCGAGTGCATTGTTAAAGCTCTCCGATAACCAGATAAAGGAGATGCTCGGGAACCTGGGCTGAGACAGCGAGAGAACAAGGAAGAAAGGGGAAGAGATTTTTTAGAGCTGGGTTACGCTGTAGTGTATGCATCTACTGTACATGCTGTTGAGGGATATCTCAGTGAGACTCTATACTTTCTGCTTTGGATAGGGGTGTTTAATCTCAAATGGGGGAGAGTGGAGGGAGGAGAGAGAGGGGAAGAGAGTTGGTCTAAACACTTGGAGGAGAAGAAGCAGGATTTGGAGACTGGAAATGGGAGATAGGGGAATGACAGCACATTGGCAGTAAAATTGGGTATATTGAGTATGTGAAAATAAAACCAAATGCACATTCTGGAACGCCAAGATAAATCATCTTTACTCAGGATTTTTTCTGGGAAAAAGTGGAAATCAATGTAAAATTAATTGTATACATAGAAAAATATATACTTTATATGGCCAATTAAGGCATGATTATGTCATCAGAAAAGGTTTACACAGCAAAGGTAGTTTAACAGATTTGAATTTGGCTAAAATGTGTGAATTCATCCAGTAGTTAAATTTGTTCTGTGATATTCGGCCTCAGCTTCATAACACCTCCTCAAAAACTGACGCAGAGATCCATGATATTACAGGAATTTCTCCTCAAACACACAAAGTCTACAAACTAGTCATGGGTGATTAAGTCTTCAACTACTGAAGGCTCAGGGAGCTGCATTTAAAGGCAATTTTACACACTGGAATCCTTGAATGGCAAAAAAAAAAAATAAAATAAAATAAAAATGAGACTGCAACACTCCAACACGATCTCATCTCTCATGCTGGTGCTCTCTGTTCCTGTTTTCTCTGTCAGACCTTGGATTTTATTCCTGACAAGTAATGCGTCACGTCCCCTGGGAGGCTACTTATAGTGAGGCACTAAATTCCCCCCCTTCATTTCCAAAGATTTTATGAGTCAGGTGGTTTAACGCCAATCATAAGGTAACGTGATTGTGAGTGGGTGGAATGCGGAGACCGTCTAGGGACCACTTCTACCTCCGACTGAATGTACTGAGCTAGCACTAATGCTAATGAGCTAATCAGCTAGCACGTTTAGTTCCAGCTGACCACTAATGGCCGTGTAAGCTCTTAATATAATGTTACGTTACCACACCCTCGAAAGTCGCCCGAGTGGAATGGCGCCACGCAGGAATATGTCTCCTCGATGTATATAGACAGAGACATGTTGTTTTACTTTGTGGTGAAACCACTGAAATGTTTAATCAAATGCTGAAACGTAGGTGTGTAACAGTGGCACAAGTAGAGGTGAGTCACAAAGCCAGTAAAGTGACTTAGTAATCACACATCATCTATCTATTCGCTTACATTAGCTAATATCAGCCACCATAAGCTACTGATCAGATCAGACCAAGTAAGGCTGTTGCAGCAAAACCCTGTAGGAAGACGATTTCTTCTTTCAAAACTTCCATCGTCTTACATAGCTTTAAAATATTTGTTCTAAAATTAATTTAAACCTCGACCCTGTTGGCACCATAACCACCACAATAAAGCACTTGGACTTTTGCTAGATCTGCAGAAGCAAGGCCACTCCAGCTAAAGTCCACTTGGAGGGATTTTCTTTGGTCTTTAGGTTGAAGGTCCATACGTAGGTTGGTCCCCTCTGGCGGGTCTTATAGACAGGACACTGGTACACATTTCTGTTCTCCTGTTTGTCCACAGGAATGGCCTTGATGAAGATGACTGGCATGGTCGGGGTGAGTTCTTTCAGGCGAGCATCTACAATCAAGCCAGTCTGAAAGAGAAAGAAAGTTTGGAGGGGAAAGGAAAGGGAAGGAGGGTGGAGGGGCGTGCAGGGGGGAGTGACAAGCCAGTCAACCACAGACAGAAACATTTTAGAGCGCTGAGGGAAGTTATAAATTAGTTTGAGGTGCAGTGGAAACTTCATACAGACGCTCTACGTTGAGGCTGCATTTAATAACGTTCTTTTGTAGGAGAAAAAAAGAAAAGAGATGTTTGACTAATCTTGGTTGGCAATGTTAGACTCCCAGTTTGCAGAACACAATAATGTGGTACCCTTGAAAAGTGGTGAAAGTCAGTAGAGTTTGACTTGAAGTCAAGCTGCCCTGCCTTAGAATACACACTCTATAAACACACTGAAACAGAGTGGTCTGTCTCATTAATTAATCCTCCTACACTTAGTGCCTGACAAACAGAAGTTTCACCATGCATGCACAGTGACTTTCACGAATGAATATAAATCCTGATGACTTTGGAAAGCTCAGAGGACAAAGCCCTAATTGCATCTGCATTTGCTATAAAACTTTAAAGAGGTGTTAAATACCAATAACATTTATGTCTGTTTGGGTAAACACACGTGGTGGGTGTATCAAAGCAGTCCATGCAGGCTCATTGACATTCATTATAAATTAGCTTAATGACACTGTATATGCACTATGACTATGATAACAGATATCTATTTTTATTGTAAAATAACAACACATTGAGAGACCCAAACTGTATCAGACTTCATCAGCATTAAGCGCTGTCCCTCGCATAAAGGCACAAGCTTGTCCTGTGTACTGTCTGCATTTCCATCATATTGATTCAGCAAACAAGGTGTTTATCATACACAATATCTAGCTGTCTTTGACGTCTGAGACCCCTCTGAATAAAATGCAGGGTTCATTAATATAGATAAGCAAGTTTATCATAAATCTTGGACTTTTGTTGCCGCACAGAGCTGTGTCCAGATGGAGCGCTGCCCACCCCTCTATTCACTCTGTGCTACTCCCAGCCAGTGGCACAGAACTGGCCTTGGGGCTGAGAGGAGAACACGAGGAGAGGAGGAGGAGGAGGAGGAGGAGGAGGCGGAGGATGGTGGAGGAGCTGAGTGGTGAAGCCGCCCCGGCCTGTCTGTCCGCCTGTCTATTTGCCTGCGTCTCCAACTTTAATGAAGAAAAAAGGAACCACTCCTCTAAAGGGCGATCTAAGTGTTCGAGTGCGCACACTGCACATTCCCTAATTAAGAAGTCTACAGGGATGCCTCTTGAAAGCTGGGCGCATATACAGTAGCTGTATGTATGTAGATAGATAGAGCCCTGGGAAGCTGAGTAATGCACTGCGCGCCGAGATCCAAACGCAAGCAGGATGCAAAGCAGAAAATTAAGTCACAAAGGGAACGTGAAAGGCCTTCAGGGGGAAAATATCCAAGTTACTTTATTTGACTTAGTTTGAAGATGGATTTTGAGGTTAGCTCGCCTTATGTTCACATGTTCATCTATCATTAATTATCAGAGGTAGCGTCTAAAGAAATGTTTCTGTATAAGGTGCTTTGCTGCATAAGGTGTTTCTGATTTTGTATCCACGCCATCCCTGACCGAGACCAGACGTCAGAGTTAGCTATTTGCTGCCTCTGTGACGGGCAGCTGAACAAAGAAATCAATGAATGACTCATGTACCTGTGTGTCCCAGCGTGCACCTTCCATGTACAGCCCATGTACGTAAGCCCCTTCACGAGGCGGTACACTGAAGTCCTCACGATTCTTCTTGGTGACGTCACACTGCAGACTCATGCTGTCCAGAGGCCACTCGTTCCTGTTATCCAAACACGGGGAGACTTACTCTGTGATACAAAATACTTTATAGACTATTTAAGTCATTGAAGCGGTCATGAAAATGCGACCCCACCTCCGAGCCATAGCCTGCATGATAGCTGTGAGGAAGGACTGTGGGTTGAAGAAACCAGCCAGCCACACTGCAGAGGGTAAGACGAAGTCCGCCGACCAGGCTTCCAGCTCCTTGATCCTGGCCAGCAGGTCAGTGAACCACAGCGTCAGGCCGGACATTGAGGGGTAAGCCCGCTTCGTCCAGTTGTCTGGCACCACGTCCAGGAAAATAGCATTCTGAAGGTTCTCCATGTCACTGGTCATGGTTAACTCTCCCTGAAGGGTGGGGGCCACACAAAAGAAGAACTTAAATTAATTCAATAAATTCAACTAAATTAAACTTGCAAAAGAGTTTCATGGACTCACTTCGTCCCTGTGAACAAATGCAATGATCGGGGTGATTTCTATACAATGTTTAATTTTGCTATTTCAAATGCTGATGTGAACACACCTGTGTTACGGAATAAAGACGACACCGATCAGAATCAGAATCTGCACTAATTGGTCTTGACATTTGCAGTCATGTTTGGACTTGGACTCCCGAGTTCAACTTATAAAGGTTGAGTTCGAACTTGGTCACTCTGTGATGTGAGGCGTCATGTTCGTACATAAGAAGGAGACAATAGCTAGAGAGCTAATGTGGGCTGTGGTACATTAATTCTTGTAAGTCCGTGGCTCTTTGCCATCTGTTGTCACCCTTTTAGGTAGTAACATTTTGCTCAAAGGAGAGCACAGGACACGTGATTGAAAGATTTGTAAGCTGCAGCAGAAAAAACAACATGCAATTTCATTTCAGACAGATCTAAACTTTAATACTGCTATAATTTGAACGTTCCTGTGTTTTCCTGCTTGGTGTTTGATGAACAGGATGGCTGTGGATGTTAGAAAAATCTGTTGTATAATTTGGCTTTTATTCCCTTTCTGATCATCTGGATAATAGCTATTTTAATTAGGACAACTGCTCTCAGTGCTGACAGGTGCTGCCTCTTTAGTACTGAAAAGTTCTTCATTGGTTTGTGAATTTTCATTACAGGAAGGAAGCAGGAGCTCAACATGTCACTTCCTGTTTGTCTCAGCAGCCAAAAAGTGAAGGTGACACCTCCCAGCCGCGTAGGGTGTTGAATGGTAACAAGCCCTCAGAAACAACTGACGCATACATAAACATGAAGACAATCATGGCACGCTAGATAAGAAAATATGCTGTGGGAGAAGATGGCACTGAAGAGTAATGACACAGTGTGCGAGTGAAAACAACGGTGTCCTTCACCCACTGATGCTGGAGCTGATGAACTGCTGATGTATAGATACCCATATGTGACAGTCATAGCAATTCTTTGCAATGTGATAAGGTTCTGTAAATTGATCTCCATCTACGTGTTTACCGTGAACCTTTCACCTTCGCGACACTCCTCAAAACAATCCCCGTCTGTCAGTTCTGCCGAGGCACACTTTGACACGCCGTGCCAGTACGAGGCTGCACCATCTCACCAAGGCTAACATTCTGATAGTTCCTATTTATTCCACTATAAAGACGAAATATGATTCCATTTGCTGGTACTATAGTCTACATGGCTTTTAAATCACTGAGCCGATTTATTGAGGCTTGTAGTGTCAGGAGATCGAAGCCTTATAACTTCTGACAAACGCTTTTATACCACCCCCCCCTCCCTCCCATCCTTTCTCTTTTCGTTTGTTGTTAACACACGACTCAGTCAGGCTTGACACACAGAGTGCAGACGTCTCATTCCTTTCTGCTCGACTATAAGCCAGATCTCTGAGTCATTTTCAAGACTGGGCTTCTGACAAACAACAGGGAAAATGGTTTAGTTATGCAGGAATACTAATGCAGCAGCCAAGCCAACGCACTGAGAATCATAGGTGTTGAGGATAATTGAGGATTTAGTGGTGGATTTTGAGGGACATTTAACTTGAAGTTAATTTGTTTTACATTTAAGGTATTTGGTTCTCAGCACCATCCCTGCTGGGTTCTGAAAATGGGATCTGTAGACACCCTAGGGGGCTTTAGGTGGTTCCGGGGGGACACCCAACCAAATGAAAACCAAGTCCCATTTGATCATTATAGAGGGAGGTAATGAAATAGTCACTCATGGCATGCTAGATGGCATTTCTACGATTGAGAAATTACAGGATGGGGGGGGGGGAGTTGAAGGGGTGTTCTCTGCTAATGGTTGACATGAACACCAACATGAAGCGGGGGCTCGCTGAACGCTACGCATTCAGTCCACTGTGGAGTCGGTTAAACACCGAATATTAGAGGGATCAAATAGCTTTGAGGATCGAATGAAATGTCTGGTTATTACTGACGAGTTTCCACGTTTCATATATTGGAGGGGATGCGACCCCCTGTGTCTGGGACAATTCTGCACTTGAACAGAGCTAAAAGGAGCGGGAATATTGGACTTGCTGTTAGCTGGGTGGCCAGACACATGACTCCAGATAAATGCTACCGTAGCAGGATGTGCCGAAAAGGCAATTGTTTGCTTACACTTGTCAGTGTTGTGTTCACAGTTGATTTCATTGCCCCCAAATGGCCGTAAATGAAAGTAATTAATGAAGCTTTAAATACCTCACTCCAATAAAAACAAAAGGTTGCATATTTTTTTAAATTACATTTATATTACTCAAGTGAGACTTTTCTGTTACTCATAAAACCAAAAGCCTTGGTTAATAATAGTGCTAATTATGCTCATGTGTGTTAAAGAATCTCATCAAGATTTGGACTGAGAATGTTCTCATGCACAAGACAGCAGGGGAAGGCAAGAATACAATTCTAAAAAATGACAAACTTGGTTGAACTGATTGTCACAGCTGATGAGTGACTGCATATACTTTGATATTATCCGCTATAAAATGCCAGTAGTAGAAGATAATCTTGTACATGAGTAAAAGTGCCCATCCAACAACATTTAAATAGGTCATTACAAGCAAAAGTGCTGCGTACTTTTACCCTTTTACACAAAGGGTCACCAGATAAATCTGAAGAGTCATGAGATGATTCATAGGAAAGGAAATAAGAAATATACAATTGGATTTATTTTTCAAACCTTTCCCTATTCTTTGCTGTTTTGTGAAATGCTGAATAAATTGACCTCTCTGTGCTTCAAACAAATGTTTAGATCAAACAACATCAGAGGTTTATGGGGAAAATCTCTTCCTTTTGGAATCTCATGGTAGAACTGGTAGACACTGCTTTATTGTAAGTGATCACGAGCCATAACATTTGGGAACCGCTGCACAGTTTTATTATTTTCTAAAATGCAGAATGTTAATCTGTAAAGTATTATTCTAGTAACGACATCTTATCATCTCCCTTTTGAGCCTCTCTGTGCATTTAAGTCACCTTGAGTCCAAGGCTGAGCTCGCGGAGGGACCGTCTGATTTCCTGAGTGAGGAGGTTCATGCGCTCACACTCCTGTAGCGCCACCACCTGGTAGGGAGTCCGCTCCTCCGCCTTCCCCAGCAGCTCAGCCATGTTGAACTCCTCCGGTATCTTCTCCATGATTTCCTCCAGCACCGCACGCACCTGACAATGTGTGAAGGAATGAACGAGCGCGTCAATGAGTGACTGTGTAAAGATGTTCAATACATTAATGTGAAACTAAAGATACTTTGGACAAGGAACACACAAGGGCAGAGGATACTTGTTGAAATAAAAGAGAGAGATTGGGGTTATCTGTGTCAGCCCAACTCAGTACTGCCATTACTGACAAACTGAGAAACTGCTACAGTTTGAAATAGACAGTCCCATAAATATTCATGAAGATGTATTTTGCAAGGCAGCTTTTTGTTTATAATAACAGTCTAATCCCCCCAGAAAATCAATGCTCACATCATATTTTTGTGGGTAAGCGGTGAAAGCTAACGTCTGTGTCAACATTTTCCCAAGGCAACCAGCATTAGCAATCAATCAAGGGATTAGGTGCCGAACAAAGGATATGAGGTCATCATATCTATGGATTTTTCAGTTCAAATATCTGATTTGGGTTTGGCAGCTACTGAGCACACTGAATATAAAGTGAGCCCTGCTGGTAGGCTCTGCATTGCTGTCATCTGTGAAGACAGGAGCATCCAGGCTTCAAAGCCAGTAAGGTCACACATCACAATGCATCAAGAAAGGGAAACACATACACACCTAACATACAGTGGCTGAGATGGTTGATATTAAAGGCATGTTTGATAAAGTAAGACGGGTTAAGCCGAGCTCACTTTGGTAAATCAGGCTGATTTTCAGGAAAAAACCTGACCTAAGTGTCCATGGAAACTTTAAAGGTTTTAGGTTTTGTTTGATTTGTGTAAATAACATACCAGCCTAAATATGGAAATAGCTTCAGAGAGGATGTCGGCCCCTCCGGTATATACACGTCATAGATTTTTCTAATTTCATATCATTTAAAGGGAAAAAAGGTGAAAGTGTTCGTCAATTGGCCAAAACTGTTTCCTAGCTTCAGCAATTCCTACAACACAAATATTTTTTCTATTCTTGAGGGGGAAAATAACCATCATTTAAATGTTCTATATTAACCAGGGGGAATGCTTTGATTTAAGGGCTCCAACAGGGGAAGGAGGTGGCACTATGACCACCCAGGGAGACAAACACTTGGACACCTGCTCTGCCGTACTTACAGCTCAGCTCTTGGCAGCAGTATGGTACACTATTTCATTACAGATCTAAACCAAATGTTTCTCAGAGCTTTCACAGTCAGGCTGCTCACACCCCCCCTTGGACCACCACAAGATCACGGCCTATTTGAGAAGGGCATCGTCTAACTATGGGCCCCCTTGGCGCTGTCAGCTGTACAACACCACATACTCATATAGGTGGACATTAGAAAGCAATGGAAAGTCCCAAAAAGCAAATACACAAATGCTCCCCGAAAGCAAAGACAGATTTACAGAACAGGAACCAGATCTGTGAAGTATCGTTCTGTGAGAAATGGAACAAATAAGGAGAATCAGATTGCTTTAGTGAACTGTTGTGTAATGTTACAATGAATGATACAATACATGTATAAACTAAATGGAAAAATCAGAGGCTTCTAGATGACCTAATCACAGAACAGTTAATAGAAATAATCCAATCCCTGAAAACAAAAAAAGCTTGTGGAATTGATGGAATCCTCAATGAAATGATCAAACACTCAGGCCCTAAATAGGCAGGCTATACTCAGACTGTTCAATACAATTTCATCAGTTGCACTTTTTCAGACATGTGGAATAAAGGTTTAGTAAGCCCAATTGATAAATGAATGAAATGAAATATGTGTCACTGGACATTATCAAAAACAAACATGTCAATTTTCCATAAATTAAACTGGATTCTCACACAATAGATGAACTTTAACTGATGAAGAAACAAAGAAAAGATCTATGCCTGTTTCACTGATTTCAGAAAAGCTTTTGAATCCATCTGGCACACAGGCCTTTTCTATAGGCTAACTGAAACTGCCATTGCCAAAAATAAGATATGATTTCATTCAGGGCATGTATAAGAAAAGCAAATATACTAAAAAGATTGAAGACACACCAGCAAGATTCTTCTCCCAGGGCAGGGGAGTGAGGCACGGCTGCAATTTCAGTCCAGTTCTCTTCCATGTATGTAACAATGAGTTAGTAAGCCAATGGCAGCATTCCAGGGCACCTCAAATCACCACGAACGACACAGGAATCTCCTGTATGCTGACAACTTAGTGTTGCTTTCACCCAGTACAGCAGGTTTGCAGCAGCACTTTAATCTTCTGCAGAGATTCGGTCAGACCAGAGCCCCGACAGTCAACACAACTAAACACAAAGATACCGATCTTTCAGAAACAACCCAGACGTCCCGCTAACACACACCACTTCTATTTGCTTCCAAATACTACACTATGACATACAAAAAAAAAAAAACTTGGCCTCAGCATCGCATACACAGAAGGCTTCAACATGGCCGTGGCAGAGAGCTTTCTATGCAAAGAAAATAAATATTAAAATCTGCGTCCCAATTCAAATCAGGCTAAAACAGTTCCAAATGGTACTAAAACCAGTTTTTCTCTATGGTGGTGAGATTTGGGGACCAAAACTAATTGATGAATTTGACAAATGAGATAAAACCCTCATAGGACAAGGTCTATAAGAACATTCGGCATGTCCACATAAAGACACCAAACAACATGTGCACAGCAGAACTTGCTAAATACTCTGTCAAACTAAAAATATAAAAAGATAAAAAGATAAATCAACACCTAAAAGCAAGTAACTCCAGACAAACAGTACCACAATAAGGCTACAACCCGCCAAGAGCTGAAGCCAGAGAGGAGTAGCCTCAGCCAGCTGGTCCTGAGGCTCTCTGCAAACAACCCGATATGTCCCTGTCAGCCTCAGGGCAGCGACATCCACTCAATCAGATCAAAACTAAATGATAAATAATGGAAAAGAAAAATATATTTTATATTGGTAAGAAACAAAAGAAAACACAGAGTAAATCAAATCAAGTAAATGAAAAAGGAAATTCACAATAACAAATTGCCTGACCACAATAAAAACTACTAAATAAAGAAAAGTATTGCCAATGTGAACGCAGCCCGGCCATAGAGAAGGGTCACCAGAGACAGAGCTGGCTCCCACAGGAGGAGAGGCTCTGCTCCCAGTGTGACAGAGGACAGGAGCTGCACTGCCTCACCTCTTGTCCAAAGTAACAGCCTATGCAGGAGAAACATTACCCAAACATGGCCAAAATATGACTGCAGCAAAACGTATCTCCTCATGCGAGACCTGACAGCAACCAGAAGAAACCAGTGGATGAACATGAATAATCACCTTTGTGGTTGTTTGTATGTTCACTCATACATGCTAAGTTTATGGATTACCAATGACTTCATGAATGAATCTCGTTACCTTTTACATACATCAAAACAGGAACCTTTAATAATAATGATGTGATAATAGTCACAATTATTAAATATTGTTGTCTTAACGATTCTTTCTTGCTTTTATACACACACACATACAAAATCACACACAAATACATATGCACAAACACAATACTATAATGTGAACACACACATCCACACAGAGAACAATGACAAAGCCCTCAGGTAAGGCTAGTTTCAGACTTTGTGAGTCGAGGAGTTTTCTTCAAGTTCCTCCACGACAGTTTCTCTTTAATGCTAAGATCAGCTGCAAATGTTGTTAAGTGACTGTCAAACAATTGAGGGTATTTATCTTTCAGAGAAACGCAGGATTGTCACGCTACTGCTGGGAGAGGGAACGCAGTCAAAATGTAACTTCATCACCGATTCACATTGGACGGAATGCAAGCTATAGGATTAATAGTGTTCGTAATAGCAATAGAGCTCATGTGTAAGAACCACCTCATCGTTCACACGTAGCCATGACCTTACTAAGGAACAAGAGATCTGAGAAGAGAAATAATGGCAATCCTATAACGTAAGTCCCATTTTGCTGCTCGTTTCAAGCAACAGTAAGCATAAGTGACTTTTTAACAAAGCTAACACCCTTCTTTATGATAAAAAAAAAAAAAGGAACAGTTGTTCCATTGAGGGAGTGCACAGGGCTGCAGTCTTTCTGACAGAATATGTGTTTGAGCTTATACACTTTAAATAAGCTTTATTTCAGAGCAGTACTGAACCAGAAAATGCACCAGAATACGCCATCCTTGTAAAAATCACCCTGGGTGCTGTCAGAGGCCCCAAACAGTTGGTCTGCAATTTATTTTCAATTTGGTGTGCAGCAGCCGCGGAAAATGTCACCTGTTGTCATCGTACATTTAAGATTTGGCGCTCTTGGCCAGAGTTTAGTGAAGACGTTCGACACCGTGAAAGGCCTTGATCTTTACAGAATATCATCCCAGAATCACAACATGGATGTGTCAAATGTTTTACCCCTTTAAACCTCACTGTGCTGCTTGTGGATTTTTCAGAATAAATTCATGCAGTGCAGCCAAACATTGCTCAAACCCAAAGAGTTGATTTAAGATTACTAAAGAAGAACAAAGCGTGACCAAACGCATCAGACTGAATTTGGGGGGAATGTGTATAAAATGATGTATGAAGAATGGAGGGAATGGATTATTTACACTCATGCATCATGTGTTTGTTTTGTATTTTTTAGTTAATATTAAATGATCACAGATGCCAAATTTAGTTATTAAAATAAAATAAATAGTATATAGTATACTTCTCTTTCGACTTCTTTTTAACCTTTCAGAGTCTGGGTTTTTTTTACTGCTTTTCATTTCACCTTTGTGTTTCCCATTAAAACTGCTTAGCTTGCCTTTCTTTGTGTCTTTCTTTTCAGCACAACCTCACCTATGTGATTCTACAAGTATTTATTTATTTTGACATAATATATGGACACACTGTATGTAAAAGTGGAAAAAGAAACACAAAATCCGAGTAGGAACTAGTTGGATCTTTGGAGGAGCGGGGGTCTGCGCGGACACCTCCTCTCGTTCCTCTTTAGGCGCAGCATCCTCTTCATCCTCTGAAACTGAAGTCAGAGTCTTCCAGTGGAGGAGTCTTCCTCAGAATCACAACGTTCTTCCCCAGATTCAGCATCTTCTAACTCGTAGAAGAGCTGTAGTGCACGACTTCGGCTCTTCATAAATTTAGTCTTAATAGGCCGATCGACAAAATTCAAACACTTGTAAAAAGTTTGAAGTGTCCGCTTTCCAACAGTCTTTGAATTGAGCACCTGCGTGCTTGTGTCACAGCTTTACGTTTTCAAACGTGCGACATGTGACTTTGACGGCGTGTGGCGGTCCTAGACTCCGAAGGGTTAAATGGTCTGCTCCCTTTTCTTCTGTGCATACACTTGATGTCATATTTACTTTGAGAATAAGACATTTAGTCTGTTTTTACCAAAGGCTGTGGTGTCTGACCTCAGTCTTTCTAAAATGCTCCTCAGATGCTGTCGAGTCAATGAGGAGCTGGAACACGCTGGTACTGTATTGTATATGTGACGCAGTGTGGAACCTTAAAGCTGCAAAGGAAATTGTTATGTGCAAAATTTTTAAACTGTCAATAAAAGATTGCCAAGACGTTGCTTTTGGGACTCTTTGGGACCACTTTAAAGTCTTGAGGGAAATATGGCCCAACATAACCAAACAAATCCAATGAATAATGATAAAGCAGCCCCAGACCACACACTGTTTTCCTATAAGGTTTTGAATAAGTTATCGCTAAACTGATGATGCATGCACAGTCAAGATATGTTTTTGTAATGGTGAAAACCAGCGTGTTAAACAGCATTCAGATGCTACAACGGCAGGAAGAAAAGGAAGAAAACAAGCACATCTGAGATCTGGAATCTGAGTATAACGTTAATTGGAATTGGTCAAACATATTTCATCCATAAATATTTCCCTGTTGGCGTTGAAACGATGAGACCATTACACAGTTAGCACATCTCCAGAAAACAAATCTGCGGCTACTGTGATGACTGAATAATCGTTGTGGTCATTCTTCACTGATTTATGCCTCTCAAATGTGGGATTGGCTGCTTATTTGTCATGTGTGACAATAAACTTATCTTTAGGTTTTGGAGGATTGTCAGATAAAATCAGACATCTGAACCACCATGGGCTGCGGGAAATTGCAATGGGAATGTTTCACTTTTTTTCTGACAAGGCAGGGTATGTAACTTTTGTTATATTTACTGTCACGGGGCTATAAGGAGCCCGCTTGACCTCACTACCTACATACCTGCCTACCGATGCATACTCTGCCCATGATGAGATAGTTTCATAATCTAGCTTGCTCTTGCTAGTTTCTCCACTGTTACAGACCCTGCCTAGGACAGACAAAACAACAAAGAAAATAACTCAGATTAATAGATAAATGGTGAATATTACCATTAGTTATAGCCCTATTCCTTGTCTACATACTTTGGTGTGGCGGTTTTCCTGCTCTTTAGTCCAATTAAGTGAAATCTTAGAATGAGATATTCAACAATCACTTGTATACATCATTGTCTTTACCTTTTCCTCACGTGTCGTCCCACTGCCCTCGCCGCCCCCTCCGTCCCTGGGCTGCATCTCCAGCACGGTGCGGAAGAGCGTCTCCGAGGTTTGTGTGAGGAAGCCGATCTCGGCGTTGGGATGAAGGCCGTACAGGTAGGGCGACTCGGGAGGTATGGTGTCATCGATGTACTGGAGCGGAAGAAATCCGTGTGAGAACTGCGTAAAACTCTTTTGTGATCAGAAACCCAGATTTATGGGTTGTTTGAACCGATGCGCAATATCTCAACGCTAACCCTAACTTAGCCCTAGATTATTTTATATTAACAGTGTAAAGATTTGGCAAATCCAATTACTTCCTGACAGAAAAGTCTTTTTTCCTCTCAGGTGTTTTTCTAAAGTAATGCTGACAAAGGAAAGGAACGGAACCATATAAATGATGAGATACTTCTGGGTGAGATTCAAACACTCAGGATCAATTGACAGACTGTTAATGACCATAACAAGGGAAAGGAAATGTGGCATTTCCATCTGCTGATCCATAATGAATATCAATATGCTTTTAAGTGAGTACAGATGAAAGTGGAAGCTCAACTGAGAAAGGCTGCTTTTTGTGAGGCACTTACATTAAATAAAAAAGCTCTTCTAATCATTATGTCCTGATGAAAGTTTTGATGGAAAATATTGGCCTTTAATACAGAGACACTTTGTAGTCCGCTTGTTTGATCTGCTCTGTACTTGCTAGCTAACTTTTGCTGATTGCATACACCTGTATATTGTTGAAAGAGGAGTGAAACTGCTGAGTCCCCTTTCTTCTTTGTGCCCATCCTACCCCTTTCCTCTCCTAAATATACTGTTCGCTCCAAATGGCTGTGAGGGAGGCGATGGCCTAACAGACCCCCGGAGACTCTCAGGCCCTGTTCCTCAGCCAAACCCCAACCAATCAGGCCCCGGCTTGACTGTGTGGTGACAGCCAAATGTAAAACGCTACAGCCCTTCCCACCGGAGCCGCTGTAACAGCCAGGATCTGGCCGCTGAGCAGCACCCAGAATAAGGGAAAATTAAATACAAGTCGTGCTTTCCGCTCCCTCTGCCTCCCCGGGGACCGCAGGGGTGAAATCTTGACTGTCTGCAAGAACACATTTTCTGAATCACTGTAATTCATATAAATTTTGGCAGCTGTTAGTTTTTCTTAAGGGACTCCAGGGAGGCAGATTCCTGCCGTCAGAGAGTGAAGCTTTAAAGAAATACAACCACTTTAAATTCCAAACCGAAGTGACCACAATATGCTTGGCTTTACTTATTCATTCATTAATGAGAGTGATAAATAATATCTCATCCTATACAGTGCACTGCAGCAGCTTACAAAAAAAAAAAACCTACCTCATTTCTGACCTGTCAATCAAGGTTTGTGTTAAATGATAAATGATATACTACAGACAAGGAGAGGCCGCTGAGGTGAAGCAGCAACCTGTCAGGACTGTCGGGACAGTATAAATGGTGAGATCACACAGGCGATAAAGCTGATGTATGCTGTATATTTACTGAAGTATTTTATATGTTTAACTCGGTCCAGTCACACCAGAGAGTGGCAAAGCTGAATTCATGTGTACATCTTCATGAAATAGGCGGTTTTGAATGCTTGGAAGTAAAAGTGGGGGGGTTGGAGTGATGGATAACCAAAAGTATACACCTTTCTCATCCCAGATAAGGTTTATGAAAGCCTTCTTATTAACTGTAACCACTGTCTGTCCCAAACCGTAACCTTAACCACACTATTGGCATTGAGCTGTAAATGTAACTCTTGACCATGGAAATGAAGCAGTAATGTGACTAAATAAAATTAAGTCAAGGTCCTCGGTCCTCTTACAAACTTTTTCAGGAGATCTTCAGTATATATCATGGTCTTCGTCAGTGAAGGGAGGTTGTTAATTTGGCATGGAGACCGCTCAGGTGTCATAAACTCTGAAAGGGGGTTGAACGTTCCAGAAAAGGCTAGAAACTGAATCTTGAGTAAAGAACATTTACACTAGTTTAACACATAGTTAATACAAAAATGGTCAAACGGTTAGGAAATAATTAGTGCAGCTTTGAATGCTTGAATTCACTGCATTTATCTCCATAAATGATAGCTCTGCAATAGACTGGTGTTATTTATCATTTATCCCAAGGCATGCTGAGATAGGATCACCCACCTTAGCTTTAGTCAGAACTACATAGCTGCTAAATTAGTTTTCCTCACCATTTTGTTGTGCATGTGTATAAATACTTTGTGTGTCCATGACTCATCTAGCTCTACTTATTTTGACTTTCATGCCTTTCAACTTTCCCTGTTTGATGACTTCTTAATCTCAGTTTGCTAACATTCAAGTTTGCCAGTCAGCCTTACTGGCAAACTCTTTCCACCCACAGAGCAGCTCCGCCTCAGAGAAATATTTATATAACTCAAACTACAATCTGTTATGTCGCAGGGACCCATATGGGAAGAGTTTTGTTGTTATTGATTTAGTATTAAATTGTTGAACTCCACACAGTACATGGGGAATTGTGATGGTGAAAAAACCTTTTAATTATAGTGATTCAATTCGGGCAATATTAAACCACCATTAATTTGCTGGAGGCCGTATAAAAGTGCCTTGGTTACCCCTTGTGGCCCCAAGAAAACTCCTAAAGTGCCACTGCGGTAATCTTAATATTAGTTGTAATCTGCACAGTATTGTAGCTATGGGTTACATTGTATTCACTGCCTGAACTCACCCTTCTATTCTATTTTTCTTTGATGTTCTTTCCTTTTTGTTGCTGGAATGTATTTTCATGCATCACAAAGGTTAGGGAAGGCGTGATATGCGTCACAGTCTTGTCTGATTCACCTGGTGGTAGCTGTTGTAGTCCATGTTTCCAGGCAAGGGGAAGCCAGGCGCTAGGTACAGCTCTCCCTCCATCATCTCGGGCTTGATAAACTCCTCCAGGTATGTGCGACACAGACGGCGGTCCCAGTCGTCGGTGATGTGACCCCCGTACATGATCTCACCGAACAAGTAGCGTAGGTCATCAAACGGCACCTGTGCATTAGAGACAGAGGGGATGTTGGTTTGCTAGATGGCGGCCTGTGATGTTTAGTGAGGTCATATGTGCTCAGATTTCCAATTAAGATTACAAGCGGCGGTCTTTATAGTCCTTTGGACAGGAGTAAAAGAAAAACAGAAACACACCCACCTTAGGATTGGCCTCCAGGTAGTTGTAGAGGACGTTGATTGAAATGGTGAGGTCTCCAGTGTTAAAGGGGTACGATCTGTTCCAGCCCTGAGGACCAAACTTCCTCCTCTCTGCCACCACAGCATGGAAGTAGCACAGAGCGAACAAGATGCTCTTAAACTCATTCTCCCGAGCACACATTTCCAGGGTGTCCTGGAAAACAGATTAAAAAAAAAAAAAGTAAAGACTGACACATTTAAAGGACACAGCTCATGAACTGTATAGCTGCATTACCAGAGCCACCTTGGCGTGTTACAGGTAAAATGTTGTGGCAGGCAGCCCTGTGATCTGTTTTACTTTGTCAAGTCCCCAGCGCTGCGGCACACTAACAGACAGACAATGAGATGACTAGATAGCAATAAACCCGACGATGAGCTTCCCTTTTAATTGTCACAACTTGTCAGGCGTATTCAGCCTCCAACAGTCTCCTGGGCTCATTATTCTAGACAGGCAAATAAAAAACTGGACGTAAATGGCATTGTAATCTCAGGGGGGAGAGACAGTTAAATAAGCATGCCAATAACCCCTATGGAAATAGGAAGGCTAAATTCTCTTTATTCCAGCATGTGTCATGGTGAGTGCTGCGGTGAAGGCCTTTTCACATCCCCTGCTGCAGTGCCCTGGGGAGCTGACTACTACTATGCACACGCATACACACAGAGCAGTGAGTTCTGACTACCACACACACACACATGCACACACCCTAACGGAGATTTAGTTAATATTCTGCATGGTACTCCTCTGCTCAACACAGCTGAAAGAGATGCATAGCCTCCCTATTCATGACCTGTGGACTGGAGAGAAACGACATGCAGTAAGATCGCAGGGAGAATGACACACAAACACACACCTGCATGCACTACGCAAGAAATGTGCACGTGCATGTGCATGACCATGGAAATGAAGTATACATACAAGGAAAGCTCGAGATTAACATCAGTGTATGGATGAGTCTGAATAGTTGGAAAACTTGAAAGATAAACTGAATTGATCAGTTTCAGCAAAAAGGGAAGTGCAAATCCACAGCAGCTTATTTCACAACAGTACTATAACATGTATCTCAGTACCTCAGAAAAAACCTAAGCCATTTTGCAAAACGTTAACTTTAGCCCACCTAGACTCCATCTTACATGCTTCTGGGAATGGAAATAGGCAATGGAGCTGTACACATCTCTCTGTGAAAAGGTCAAGAGGAAAGAAACTGTCATTTCTCTGGCTTAGCGCTGGCTTTAGAAATGCGGGTGGGCTATTACAGAGAGTTAGCCTAACATTGATTAGCTTTCACTGAGTACACATGACTGGAATATTCCCCTATTCTTAGCTCAGTGGACCTCCCCGTGGCTCTGCCTATAGCAGGGCTCACAGGCATGTTGCACTTATTAGGCAGATAGGCATCGGCAAACTGAGGATCGCGGAAATGGAGTGGGGGGGGAAGCAGAGTGCCCAGGTAACGGTGCAGAGGCAGATCCATCGGCAGCAAAGCACTGAGTTAATGGTGAAGCTTAGATAGAGGGGAGAACTGATAGGGAGAAAATGGTGGGAGAGGCCGACTGCAGCGCGTGGATCCATTCTAACTCTAGGGGCTGTGGAATGTCCACGGAGCATGATATTGTCTGGATGCTGTCCAATAACAAGACACAAAAAGTAGCACACTGTGATTTCCGTGCTTGTGTAATACAATTGTCTCCCTGCACAATGTTGCCACCAAACTGTTGCTGCATTCACATCTATCCTCCAAGGGTCAGAGGCAATTCTGGGGGCGAGTGAAAGGTGACTCTTCCCATCTGCTAGCTCCTATATTTCTGCAAAGTGGCAACTTGATGAGAAATCTGGAGTGAAAATTGGCATGTGCTGTCTCGACTGCTACTTGTGGCAAACATGGAAATGAGTCCTTCAGAAGGAGGAGGGCGTGTCATCAGTGTATCTTCAGTGGTGACCTTATGCTTCACCAGTGGGTGTAACTAAAAAGCCAACATAATAAAATGATCACAGATTTTTCAACTAGAATGTTTTATTAAATCAAATCATCTTTCTTGCCTTTGACAACTATGACAGGAAATCTTCATGTTAATGAAGTAATGATATGATTTAATTGGACCTTTAAAATAAAAAATACATTTAATATAATGTATAATTTGAATGTTCTGGTCAATGATGCATTGACTATGTAGGCAGCATGTTAAAGTTACATTTACATTTAAGCTGTGATGCAAACTCTGGGTGTTATACCTGGTTGAAGTTGTCCAGGGCCTTGTGCAGGTTGGCGTGCATGCCAGTAGGTGGTTCATTGGTGATCTTGATGGAGTTCTCTAGGATTCCCTGCGGGATGATGTGGCCCTCTGGGCTGGAGGACGGCTCGGCACTGACAAACACCCTGAAGTTCTCGTGGCTTGCCTCTGCATGCTGCTCCAGAAGTTTCTCTAAAGTACCCAACCAGCGAGCCACCAAGTGGATATTCTACAGGGACAGGGACAGCAAGTACAGAGTTCAGAAGGAACATTGCTTGTTATTGGTTGGCGACAAGTTGTTAGGCAAAATGAATCTGGGTGTAGATAGCCTAATCTGCACCCAGAGACTGTTTTCTTATGGATATTTGTGAAAGTCTGGGCTTTAATGGATAACACATAATAGCTTAATAAGGTACTTGATGCTGGAATTGGCTGTATAATTTATGTTTGTAATGACAACTAGCAAAAAGGAGCAATTAAAATGTTGCAGATTCTCCTCTCTTCACTGTGACTTTGATGTGGCACCAAATTAAATGGTACATAGCACTTGAAACACATTTCCAGGTTGCTGACATTAAGCAACCGTTCTCTAGCGTAACTTCAGTCGGACTTTTCTGCATATTCATCTCTCAGTGCAGCACGGGCAGCGAAGCTGACTTGTACTATCACACAAGCATGGATGAGCTCAATTTTCCATCTCAACTGTCCTGACACTTACAGGATATCCTATGAATGATAAGCCCCCCCAACCATCTCACCATGCAGCACTGCCCATTCCCTAAATCTAATTACAGCACTAATAACTCCAGTCATTAATTCATAAGCCTCTTTGCTTTCTCATTTCCCTTTGCTTCCCATATTTAATCTTTCTCATGCTGGCTGAAGTTAGCCCTCTTTCCAAATGACGTGACATGACAGGGAGCGGAGCGTCAATTTCTGGGGGAATCGTTGAAAAATAAGGGGAGAGAAAAGTTTTCAATTCTTAAGAGAGAAGTCCAGCAGGAGCTTGAAGCTGAGAAGGGAATAAGTTAAGTTTGCCTCTTGATGCCTGAGAGAATAATGAATGGTGTACAAATTAAAAGTCTAAATTCAAGCGCTTTTTCATCGAGCCAGAGTACAACCCTTCCTCTTGGCATGTAAATAGTTTGGCAATAAAGGGAGCCAACAGAAGAAGTGAGAGACTGCCTCAGAACTTGTCACTGTAATGAAACCATTCATCCTCTGGCTGCAGGGGGAGAAGAGGGGGGGGGGACAGAGAGAGAGAAAGGGAGAGAGGGACAGACAGACCAGTAGGCCGACAGACAAACAAACAAGACAGAGGAGCAGCCACTATTTTATGGCTTTTTAATTAACTTTCAGGTGCAACATTTTTTGTTCCCTCAACATCTTCTTGATAAGGGCCTTCCAGCCCCTGTGATGACTGCGCTGATACTACATCAAAGAGTCACCTATTTACATAATAATATAAAAGTTGAATCTAAAACCCATTAGAAGTCACCACTGGCAAGGTCTGTGATGCATTGCTATCAAACGCAACCTGAGGGAAAGCACAATGGCACATCGAACTGTCTGTCTCGCTCACACGAGCCGGCTGGTACGCGAGCAAATATAGACACACGCAGGTGCGCGCACACAATCTCTCTGTTTCACACATGCGAAGCCGCATTCTTCAAGACGCAGCGCCGAGGACAGCTGCACAGCTGGGCTCCGGCGCAGAGGAGGCGGCCCTGCAGTGGAGAAGCAGTCAGACTCCAGACTGACGTAGGAAAAACAGCTAAACAGGACCGAGGGACAAACAGGACTGCCGACACACTGCGGGCACTGACAGCATGACAGACTGCCGAGTCTAAATTTAAAAATGGTGCAGATAAATCGACAAATATGCAGGATACAGTATGAGTGCTGCAGGTTTTGAGGTCTTTATTCTCAAAGATCTGCTAGCTCTCTGCAATACATATAAATCTATCGAAGGCAATCAATACGGGAATTAGATATGAGACTTACAAAGAAAATAACTAAAGAAAATAGAGCCAAAAGGCATTTGGAGCTCTTTCGTGGCTTGAATGGAAAGGAAACTCTCGAAGGTGAACCATCAGTACAAAAGATGAGCAACTATCTTAGACGATATCTTTAATGGAAGTCAAAAGGAACTAGTGTGTGCAGTACAATGAAAACGTAAATAGAAAGGCTAAGTACAACAGCGGTGCATTTCGATAAGAACTATCCAATCACCGATCTTAAAACGACGTTACGTGTGCTGCTAAGATTACACTCTTTGTAGATCTGAAAATACAATCAGCAATTCATCCTCGAATTCTCGATATTTTTAATTTGCTTACAGCTCCGCTTTGTGCCTGATCGCCGAAGCGATGGTGGGTGAGGCTCGTCTGCACTGTACAAGAGCCGTCCACTATAGCGAACTGATGGACAGAAGAGAATGGATTCTGTGAAAACATCAGCGAAATTGATACAGCTATCATAACTGAAGCTTAGCTTAGCAGAGCAGTCACGTTTGCATGAACTGATTAGTATAGATGTGTCGTTTATGCAAAATTATTGACTCATTTGCCAGCTGTGTGGCCATCAGCTACACATCTTACCATGCTCATTCTAGAAGAACTCAATATGACTCTATTATTACATCAGCTAGTTGAATCTCTGTGCTTTTGTGTTGACGAACATTAAAGATTATCAATAGAAGAAAACTTTAAGACTGGAATTAACGTTGGGGAGAAACACCCCTGGAATCAGTGGCTCCTACCATTCCACAATCACTTCACACTCATTTCTGAAAGGCGAAGTACGTAACTTATTTTGAAAGCATTTTTGTTATATTTGTGCCCAAGAAGTTGTTGCACATGGCTAAGGCAGACTTATTGCTACAGCTAGTGAGCAAGCTGCACAACAATAGTAGAGAAAGTGCAGCATGAAGCACACTCATCGCTATTGTGGACTCGTCTTCCAGCAGCAGCCGGGCAGCGTGCGTTCATGTGTTTTAGGGGAGTGGCTTTGGCAGGACGTCTGAAGGGAACGAGTGGGATTCTTTGGTTGGATACTTTCAGAATCAAGCTGCTCTTGCTCCAGCGTTACACACCGAGCCTTTACACAGGGCCACAGTATTGATATTCTCTGTGTAGCCATCTTTGTAGGTTAACAACTGGTCATCTCTTCATCAATAGTTAAAATGAATCTTGTCCAACTCTCAATGTAAGATTTCAAAAAAGAGGAATGCATGAATCACTTATGTTTCCACAGACTACCACAGCTATCTTGCTCTTCCTTACAAAGTCTAGTGCAGAGCGGACATTGTGGGAGAGCATTTTTTGCCAGATTGTCTCCCCCCCCCCCCCGTCTCTCTCTCATATCTGCACTTCTTTCTGCCACCAGCTGCAAATGGGGTGGCTTTAGCAGTAAATGTGCAAAGAGGATGGCGAGTTTAGGCCACTTGATTCCCACTGCCTGGCCAATGTGGGATATTCAACTCCAATCTGCCCGATTGATTGCCTTTCCATCTGCCCCCCTCCTCCCTCCCAGTGGGCTGCTTTCAAAGTTTCTGCATCTGTCTCTCAGGCCCATCTGAGCAGGAGCTGCTGTTCTGCAGTATAATTACCCGTCAGTGAAGGGGAACCTGCCATTGACCTGGCCCTCCGCTGATGGAGCCGGGCCTGGCAGCGGGAGTGTAAAGGTGGACTGTGAGACACGGGTGGTGGTGTGTGTGTGTGTGTGTGTGTGTGTGTGTGTGTGTGTGTGTGGGGGGGGGGATAGCTGAAATGAGAAAGCGAGGAGGGGAGGGAGAGATAGCGGTTTTGCCGGAAAGGTGGGAGGACGTGAGGATTGATGTGAGGGTAGATGTGGTGTGAGAAAATGATAAGTCTAAAGTATGAAAGTTACGTGGCGGAATGAGAGGGTGGGAAGCAGAATAGAAGAGAGAAGATGGAGCGTTATATCAGGAGAAGATACTGTTGATAAACACAGGAGAGAGACGAGAATATGATACCTCCCCTCCCCTCCGTTTTCCTCAGTGCTACAGGGGTGGCTCTCAGCGGGCAGACAAACAGACAGCTGATGATAAAGCGAGTGGGAGGTTTGTTGCCAGGGGGACAAGGCCTTTTTAAGCCTATCGATCGGGATTCTTATGCAAAGGTAATTAAACAACTGCTTGTCTTTGCTATCCTGGGTCTGCAGCAGAGTCATGGCGTCTTAGTTTTTTTTTCTTTTTTTTTGTTGAATTTCTCCCAGCTGTGTATATTAAAGGAAAAGGGTGTCCCGCCGTGCCCAGCCCGTGGTTCATATCTGTCGATACTTCCCATTAGAATTCCACCAAGGTTTCCACTTAAAATGCAAACGCCGGCCTCGGCCTCCAGATAAGAGGAGAACAGACACTGCGACTGTAGATATTGTACTGTATAATGCCGCGGACCGTTCAGTTAGGAAATTTCCGCAGAAAATTAAATTCACTTTTCCATGAAGACGAACCTGGGAGGAAACCAAACATCCCATTGAGTGTGTAATGAAAAACAATGTGATAATACACCTCATTCGCAACATGCACAGATAAAGGAAATGCCACCTAAAAACGCTCCTGAATAGAAAATCCTTGAAAGAAAATGAACCCTGCATTCATTTTTCAAAATGTGTTTTATTTATGTGTTTGTTTTGCGTCTGCCTGATTGAGGTGGATGGGGTTTACCAGAAAAGACAATTCAGTGAGAGATAGGATGTTTAAACAATCATACTGAAGTGTCTTTTTATACATTTCATTTTAGTCTGCAACTACCCCTAACTATAATTGGATCTACCCAATATGACTGTGGAAATGCTCTCCTGAAAACACATGTATGTGGTAAGTGGCATGTGGGCAGCCTGTGAGTGGTGAATTTATGTGGTGAAGAAAATAAAATAAAACACACAGCAGTATTTAATGTGCATAGTACAATACCACAGGGAGTTTTATTGTTTGTGTGTGTACGTCGTGTGGATACTTGTACTGTACCTGTAATATAACCCAATGGCCGTCCTTAGCTGCCAGTTCGAGGGCTTGTTCAGCTATAATCTCCTGACCCTGACCCAGGGAAACATTGTGGAAGTTCTTGTTGTCAAATGTGTAACCCAGCTTCTTGCCTGAAAGAAAGCACACGAGTAAAAACTACAAAATGCCCTTCTAACAAACCCATTGCTGAACACATAGGCCTCAAACAGTGGCCTGACATTTCGGAAAATTTGCTTATTGTATCCATTGAGACATTTAGCCAAGCGTACCACAACGAGACAAACAGAAGTAGTGGAAAAGAGCCAGCCTCGAATTAAAACATAAGATAAGTAAATAAAACTACTACTAACTTTAAAGCTGTCTCATTTACATTTTGTTTGCCAGGAAACATGCCACCAATGCACAAAAGAGTCACTTGGGTTTGAAAAGTGCACAGAGCGACAGCCTAATAATGAGAACAGGACTTTTTCGATGCAGCGTGGCACCAGGACGTGAGCTAACTTCTTGCTTAGTGTTTTCTGTTTCTACCTGTGTTAAACACACACACTAAGTATTAACATAACAGCTTTGGAGTTGTTTGGTGCAACTGCGCTACCTGTTTCCACCTATGTCCAGTCTCTGTGCTGAGCTAAACATCTGACAGCTAAAAAGCATTGCAAACCAATGTTTAACACAGAATCCTTCAGCATACTGAATCATAAGTTTCCCTGACTGGATCTAAAGATTTCTGGCCTCGCCACATACACATACAATGTGTGCGTCACAGATTGCTGAGCTATTTTTTCCATAAACAGAAGTTCCATGGGACCATCAACATCCTGAAGTTACCGCTGATGTGAAAACAGATAGTCACACCACCATATTATCATTGTGTTATGAAAACAAGCTATTTACTGCAATTTTACTGAACAAATGGGGCTGACAGTGGCAATGACTGTCCCATCTTACACGTTAAATAAGCAAAAGTGACAAAAAGTCACCTTACGTGTTTAAGGACATAGTGTGTGTCCACTGGGATTTAGCTAGAAAAATACAATTATTTTTGTCTGTTTCATTAAAACCTGAAACTAGACAGATAGTGAGGTTTTGTCTCAAGGATATTAAGTCCCCTGCAGAGCATACAAAATCACACCATCTATCTAATGAAAATCTAATTGAAGCCTAATACCAATGAGAAACCCAATAGTCACAGCTATAATGGAAAAACACCTCTTTGTGGTTCACTGTAATGTGGCTCCCGCTACTCATCACCACCATGCTCTCTCTACAGCAGCAACCATTGGTTATTTTTACCTTTGATGTCACTGACTACGCTCAAAGTGGGGGTGTTGGTAATCAATAATCACACCCCTGAGAGGCAGATCCAGTAGGAGTGCTCCCCTCTTATCATATAAAGAGAAGATGGTGGATTTTACATTGGACCAAAGCTATGTCTGCAGCAGCTCCATGGCTGATTTAACCACCTGCTGCTGTCTGTGATCCGAGCCTTTGTAAAATGAGGCATCTAAAGAACTCACAGATACTGGGCTACTGTGTAGCAGTCATGTTGAAATGCATCTATGGCACGAATTCATTTGTTTAAGAGAGACTTTTAAGCAGAAACAGAAATCCAAGGAAGACAGCAACAGTAAATCGGTCATAATGATGATGATTACTTGAATGCAATTATACTGAAATTTGAAAATGTGTGCCGATTCTATTATAGAGACACAGTGGAAATCTCTTTGTTCCAGTAAACTGATACAATCCCTGCAATCTGAATATTTCATAGAACTGACTTCAAATACCCACAGACTGAATTAGTTGGCAGCCGATTCAAAAGTGTCAGGCTGTGATGGCGCCCCGTTCCAGGTCAGTACAAAAGCTTTGACTTTTGGCATATTTGTGGTCAAAAATCAAAAAGGCGCGCCCTGTTGCTATCCGCATTATTCATACAGGAATGTAAAGTAACTCTAAAGCCAATGACATTTACTTTCTGCTGCCCCTAATACGCCAGTGGTGTCGTCTCATATATTCGTGACCTTTAGTATAATCCCTTCAATCTACCCAGAGCCTGTTGTGCATTGGCGGTGATGGCTGATATCACAGCAGACACATAGCAGATGTGTTGGGATGACTGCTGTTCTGACAGATAATCCTATGCAGTAGGAATCAAAGTGGAAATCATGCATGCAGGTATGCCTGCACTTGACTTCAATAGACTGCGCCACGAAAATCCTGCATGTTCCCATGACAAAGAAATGACAGATAAACTGGCCATATGCATGCTCTGATAAAAGTCCAGAACACGCTCAGAGGCTGAACTTTATGGCTTATTAGAGATAAAACAAGTGAAAGCATTACCATGTTTCTCCACATCCTTCAAAGGGTCAACTCCAGGAGAGAGGATGAAGAACATGGGCGTAGCTGGACTTGACTCTTCAAAGGAGACGGCGAAGTCCAGCGATCTGCCAATCACGTACTTGCTCCCCAGTTTCTCCTCTACAAAGTCTCTGCAGGGAGAATTTGACTCAGTTTCCTCAACACTTTTTTTATTATCTTTGACCGACAAGCTGAATAACTTGAGGAGTGGGAAACTTTTATAGTAAAGTGCCTTACATAGACAGCTGATTATGGAAACAATTGGAATTCTGGTCACGACTGTGTTTTCACCTTTGGATTAAACCAATCAACCTTTAAAACATTATGATTTTCTGACAATTGTTCCAACCGAACTGTTCACTCTTAAATAGACATAGCATTTATATTGTCTGCATGTTAAATGGTGGCTGGCAGAATGTTTGAGGATGCAAAGCTCACATAAAAAACAATAAACAACAGAAAAACAATCTGGAAAAAATGCCTGCTATTAACATGTGATCTGTATTGTAATACATTAGCTAAATGATGGCATGTGATCACATTACCTTTTATTTACACCTGGTATTAACAAGCATTTCACTCTCAGTTCTGCCCTGCACCGTATACAGATACCAGGATGCACATTTTCTATGCACTGATGGTCAGTAAATAGTGTGTGGCTGGTCAAGAACAGTGATGTGAAGTACTCTTGAGGGAGTGCGAAGAAGAAGGTCACAGAAGGAGACAGACGGTCCAAGGAATCGCAGCCCTGCTAACTAGGTAAACATTCTGTGCACGGTTAGAGCGAGCGAAGAGGTTTGGTAAGCGCTGCTGCTTGCCCCATAAGTGGCTATATTCTTGCATGTTGTAGCGGCCCCTGAGAAGATCCCCCACAGTGATGCCACTTTATGGGCTTGACTTATATTAGCACTGCTGAACACTGAACTGAGGGGAGTCTGCTGATTATTCTCTGTGGGTTCATCATTAATACCCAATACACTCATTTTGTCATGTGCTGCTATAAAAACACTGATTAGTGCAGCTTTAATGTTTAATCTCCAGCAACCTGAATATGAAATAAAACAATCTGGGTAGCTCCAGGTGTGACTTTATTTTGTCTCTTTGTTGTGTTTAAATATCCAGACATGATAAGGAGAGATTGCATGTTAATACCACGTAGAAATGAGGTCCAAGTTTGATACAATGATGCTCCTTGACGGAGGCTGAAGGCTTTTGCATACGGCCTTGATTGCACCTGCGGACCTGTGTAATTGCTGCTACTTCTCAGCACCAGACAAACATGGCAGCAGTGAGGACAGGTGCCCTCTCAACTGAAAGTATAAGCCAAAGGTTAAGACGTTACACCTTTGCCCTTTCACCAAACGGCATAGGTCAGTAAGATCCTTCACAGATCACAGAGCAAAGGGCAAGCTATGATTCCACCTCTTACCGGACGGCGTATGTCATGCGGTCAGGCCTCAGGGCTCTCATCATGCACAGCCTCTGGAGAGATGTTTTGTTCTTCCATTCCTGTGGGAATTTCTCTTTTTCTGGACACTCTGACTCCACAAACTTCTTCCAGCGTTTGGCCGAGCCCTCAATGTCTCTGTCCAGGTTCCTGAACTCTTCCATGGAGCACAGGGACTGGGGATTGGAGAGAGAAAAAATCATCCATACAGCAAAATTGGTGTATACTGTATATATATTTTTTTTGCTGCTACTCTGTGATCAGTGATGCACATTTAAGTTTTTGACCACTTCAGAATCATTTCACAATACACAGCAAAAAGGACTAACTTTGTTTGCAAGAGGGAAAAAAAAAAAGAGACAAAAAAACAGAAAGAAGTGCTTATCTTTCCTCACGCCTATATAAATAATATTTATTCAAACGGAAATGCTGAGCAAACACGATCCCTTTCATAACGGGAAGGGGGTTGGGCTGGGCTGAATATGCCTCCGTTGCAGAACCAGTGGGGGCTTCATTGTGATGCCCCAGCTGACAGACACCTTATCTCATCTACGGAGAACAGCGGTGTCACACAGTGCAGCCTCCAGCAGGTACACTCCCTGACAAGTATACACACACACACACACACACACACACACACACACACACACACACACACACACACACACACACACACACACACACACACACACACACACACACACACACACACACACACACACACACACACACACACACACACACACACACACACACACACACACACACACACACACACACACACACACACACACAGTCTCTTGTACTGTATAAACAATGAAGAGGGTCCTGAAGAACGTCCCCACAGCACACACAGACACGGTGTCATGGGAAAAATAGCCATGTGAATCCATAAAATCCGCTTTTCCACAATAGCTCACCACTGGGCATGAGATGGAAAGGAAAGTGTGGGGTGAAGTGCTCAGCGCACAGTCCGTCGCTTCGACTCAGTTTGTTTAATTACCACAGGTGGTTGGCCACCTCTCAGCCCCACTGGGGGGAAAATACACTGTGTCTCAAGGGATTTCTGCTCAGCTAATATCATCAAAAGGGCCAAGCAATGAGAGGATCCTATCCTCCTTTAAAGTATTCCGACTGATTATGTTTCCAACTGCGATAAGAAAATCAAGTGACCGAATTTGATTAGCAGGGCCTTAAACATCCACGGCGGTTCGAGTGCAGTTAGGGAAAGGCCGTCTCGATACACTCACAGGGGTTTAGGTTAAATTAATATTCTAGGTGGTACAGATTGAAAAATTCATGAGCATGAGAAGCTAAAAAAAAAACACATGCTGCCGTTAGGGTTTAGTTTGCAGCTAAACTGATCTGACAAGGGAGGGAACCTCTGCTGCTTGATGTCCACAGGGCTGCATTGCCAGACGTCTGTTGGGTATGCAGAGTTTGTTCCTGTGCCCTTTCACTGTTAAAACGCATAAGGTTTGCGGAGCTGTGCCGGGCCCCCACGCTGTCAGAGTGGAGGTTTGGTTGAAATAGAAAAAAAAAAAAAAACAGACATCAATTACGCTGCCAACTCTTTAAGTATGTTTTCACTTCCTCTTGCAAAGTTGTTGCCGGGAGACTGGGCTGCACAAATTGCATCATAGGAGGCAACTCCAAGCACAGCGTAAAGCAGCTAAAGTGCTAAAATAACTTGAGGGAAATTGTGGATTTCAGTCATGCCTCTCATACATGACAGGCTGGAGGAAAACTTGGTTTCCAAAGACATAGGAGTCAATTAAATCTTTTACTAGCGGAGACTTTTTAATCGAGATTTCAGCATTGAAGGGCTCTCAGGATGGGATTCTAAAGATAGAGCTGATGTACAATTTAACACTCTTCATGCATCTTTTTAATACATCTCAAGATGAGAGTTCTTTCTTTATGAAAGAGCAAACTATTTTGGGATGGTATGACAAACTTATATTACAGTTTTGTACAGATCTTTGCAAGAAAGTTTTTTGCAAGGACTATTATGTGAATGTAGAATACGTGCAGCATTAATATTTCATGTCTTGGTTCTAACCTTGTCACTCCCCCAAAGGAAGGACCAAGCTTAGCACCAAGCAGAGAGGGGAGTGATAATACTACCTTCTTCTCAGAGAAGGCAGAGTCTACAGGTGAAAGCTGGGATGAACTTAAATTGCCTGAACTCGCTTACAGGATCACTTAACTCAAAGCCAAATTAATTCATTTCAATAGAGCAGTAATCAGAGATTCTAACTCGCGCTTACTCAGTGAAATAGGTCTGTGCAGAGCTTTGTTGGAAAAATAAACCTTTGACGCAGGACTAGACCACTGACTAACTGAAAAGTGGAGAGTGCTGACCTTTGAGGGGATGGACAGAGCAAAATGCAGAAAGCCATAATTCAATTTCATATGAGCCCAGAGTATAAACTTCTCCACAAAGGAGCGCACACGTCGGGTTACTGTGGTAACAACAACAAGATAACATGCAAGCTAGGGCTGCAAGTAATGATAATCTTCATTATCAATTAATCTGTCTCTTATTTTTTATGATTTACTCTTCAAAAGATTGTTGAATAGTAAAAAATATCATAACTTCCAAAAGCTCAAGGTTACATCTCGAAATACCTAAAGAAGAAAACCTAAAGATAGTCAATGTCAAATATCTAAAACTGAGGAAAACAGCAAATTCACATTTATTTTCACATCACATTCATTTTTCCTTGATATATGACTATAAAAAGATTAATCAATTATAAATGCTTTGAAGTTTAATTTCCTCTCGACTGACTTCACTTAACTGACTAATTGTTTCAGCAGCACCGACCACAGTGGCAATTACCACACCACGCCCTGAAAATACATTTGGTCTGTTTGCACCCCTTTGCATTTCACAACAAGAATTTTGTTCATCTACATTGTCATTACATTTCCGTAGCGGTAAGAATACATCCATCTCTGTCTCTTTCTGTACCTTGATCCCTCCCCATGAGCGACTGGAGAGGAAATCCACTGGTGATGTTACACCTGGTTGGACAGGGTATCTCAGAAGGAAGTCCAGTTCTGCAGGGTTTATTTCGTTATTCATCAGCAGGATCTGGGGACACAACAAACAGGAAAGACTTCGAAATGTTGTATTTTCAGCACAAACTGCATTTCCTTTCCACCTGATTAGATCCAAACAGGGCCGCTAGTCCCAGGAGCAACTGATTCAATGGCAAGCTTGTTCTCAAAATAAACCATGCATAAGATGAAATCGGCTCCCCTTCCTACCTGGAAGGCGAGCTGAGCGATGTACGTGAGCTTGTCACACTCAAACAGGCCTCTGGTGGTGTACTGGAAGACTGAGGAGGTGATGCTGTCAATTAGGTTGGACACCCGCTGCTTCAGAGCCTCGTCCGGCTCGGCCTTCAGAACCGCTTTCTGGAAGACCACGCTGAACGCCTGGGGACGCGCAGAAGTGGGCGCAACACTGGCTCAGTGTCTGACATCAAAATGTTTCAAGAACCAAAGTAACAATAGTGTTGAATATTAGAGTCAACAAAATCTAAACAAATAAATCAAATGAGTTTAATCAATAGCTGGGTTGTGTTCATATATGGCCCTTTAATTATAAATCTGACACCATCAAGTAAGTGTCCTTCACCTTCGACATGATGGATATGATGTGGAGAAGATGAACTAATCGATACTACTTTAGCTGTTTACAGAAAACCCTCAAGTGTAATTGATTGAACCGTGTTCATACAGTGAGAGCATACAATACATATGGTCTCATATTGTATTGTCACACAGCAGACAATACCAGTAGATTGTCCAATATCTCTCTATATATTTTTAATTGTCAACAAATCCCATAAAAAGACCCACACCACCACAACATATCCTACTAACAAGTATTGTGTATTGTGTATTGATATATCACCTTCCTCTGTGCCACAAAGCTCAATTGTTGTCCGAAAAGGATTAAAACACACCATTAAGTCACACTGTTGCACCGACGTTCCTTCATTACCATGAACACACAGTGTAGTTTATTTAGACCCAGTCCCAAAAGCACGGCATGTGTGATAGATTGTGCGGTATATGGGTGTTCTTCAAATAGACTGTTAACATTACTACAGCACAAATCAATTTCTTCCTGAAGTCCTGAACACATCTAAGTACTAATCTAAGTTCTGGTCTCACTGTAATTAACAATTACAGCCATTTTCTTCTCCTCTGCTGTTCTGGTGTCATTTCTGTCAGGTTAGCAGAGTCACACTTCACTCTCACCTCGTGCGAAGAACACATATTGCAATGTATTTCATTTCATTCACAAGGGTCAAAGGTATATATATTCTTTCAATGTGCTTTCATTTGATTATGTCGGGAAATAACTCGCCGAGTCGGGAGTGATTGCAAACCATATCTCAGGCTGCCTTCTCTCAGCACTCGCTGGCTGACAATATGAAAGACATTATGCTCTACATAACCACATTAGGGAGCCACAAACACAATAAAAGCAGGGCAAAGAGCATAAAACATGGCGAGCAAATGGAAGGAGTGGAGGAGGAGTGAGTGTAAAGAGGGGTCTCACTGAGGGCCCGTGAGGCGGGGAGGAAACATGGCGTGTCAACAGACAGGCTACCTTGAGAGAGAACTGGTACATGGGGTGGATTTTATTGAGGTCGTTCATTATGAAGTACAATAAGGAGGCCCGTGCTGCTGCTGGTCGGTAGTGCTCCCGAGCCTCATTGATTTTAGCCTCTGTCACCTTGGCTTCTTTTACCTACAGTAAAGCAAACACAAAAGGAATCACACCTCACAGACAAAAGCAGACGTCGGCACAGAGATGCATACACCCAGGATTCATCAATCAGCTAATGATGAAATTGTGCACCATCCAATAAAACACCCTCCAGTGAAGAGCAGAGCAATTCCAATTTCACGGTTCCAGCCAAAATGTTCTCACACTGCGTGGAACACGACAATTATGTGCTTTTTTTTTTTTTTTTTACCAGCGAATGCCTGCGCAATTATGCTTAAGACTGAACATCTGCAAAGGCAGCGCTCATCTCATCGCTGACAGAAGGCACACTCTCACATCATCATACAGTACTTTCTCAGGAGTGATCTGAAGTACCAGAAACATCAGTGATTCTCTTCTAGCAGAGCTGATGCACTAAGATCACATGATGTGATCTGCTGACCAAATGAAAGGGAAACAAAGCAAAGGAGTAATGGAGAAGGGAACACTGCAATGCTTTAGATGTACATACTATGGATTAGCACTGAAATACCTACTGGGTACCTGCAAGTAGGTACAAGGGAAGGAGCACTGACAGCGAAGGGCTAACACATCTGAGTTTGGGTGGAAACTGGAAATGATTTACACTGGAAAAGGTTTGAAATGAAATTGAAATGACCTGTTACATGTGGGTACATATCATCAGACCAACAAGCTTATCCTGTAAAATCACCATGATTATAAAATGACTTTCATCCACCAGAAAATGGGGAAACTATATATATTCTGGATAGTCTTGCCTTGTGGAAATGCTGCCATTGTTGTTGCAGAGAAGTATCATGCAAGTGGGCTAAGGCTAGCAAACCTCCACTGTGGATGTAGCCTATTGTGAGGTCATTTCGCAGCAATTAGGAGGGATGGAGTGTTGGCACTGGGTGTGTGCAGGACCTTGCCCAAAAGCTGAAGAAAAATAAAAAAAAAAACCCCAAAAGAAACACTAGCATGCCTCTAACTTGACTGACTGCAAAGCCCAACATGTTTTATGAACAAACAAATGCTTTACATTCTACTCACTCTTTATATCTTAATGCTGCGATGCACACAGTTTTTCTGTTTAATGTTATTTATTTTGATGATGGACTTTTGTAATTGGAATGTTGGAATAATTAAAAAATACTTACAGCGTCACTCATTTGTAAAATCCGCTTAAACGTCAAGTTGTTTTATTGCTGTCAGCAGCTACACTGTAGTTTGCAAGTGGAAAAATGATAATAGAAATACAAAGAGTTGTAAAGGATGAAAAAACAAGAACGAGACCTTTTCTTCTATCTCGGCAGCGGTGCGTTTGGTTGTCTCCAGGTTTTCCACCAACTCTGTGTCGCCCAGGAAGTTTCCTGAAGCTGAGGACAAACGGGACAGCAGGTTGTCCTCCAGCGTCTTCAGAGTGATCTTGAAACCGTTTTGCTGCTTCGTCAGGTCAGACTAGTAAAACACAGAAACATACAAAAATGTCAATTTAACAGGACTGACATCATCTATGGAATCTATATTAACAATGCTGATTTTGTCAGATACACCGTATGCCTGCTGTCAAGGCTCTTTTCTGGCCTTATCATCATAATCTGAGGCGGTGGGAGATGTTCGAGGTGTCGCTCAATATGGGGACATGGAGACAGAAGGGCACCTCAAAGGCAGAACTAATCAATACGCTCTGCATCGGCTATCCGGACCCATGAAGGGAGCGCTCTGGGCTGGATTAGCTACCTTCCGTCTGGTTGCCAACATCAAACCTCTGCCGAGCGACCTAAACCTCGATTTGATGAGACCGTCGATTTGAGCAATAGGGGAGGGAGCTTTGATGGGGAACAACACACACACGCACACGCACACACACACCTTCTATGAATCATCTGTTGCCAGGCATTATGTATTCATCATTTATGAACCAATACAAGCATCATGCAGAATATGCACACATAGCTCACACGGCTCATAATGGGTTTTAGTCACACCTCACCATATGGATTAGTGCGCCCCATCTTCTAATAAAGCTTCAAGTCAAACTGGTTTTTTCTGTCTTTGTTCTAGCTGAAAAAACAAAAGTGTCTAAGAGAAACTTTTTTTTTTTTACTTTTTCAAAGCCAAGCGGTTGAGAGGCGTTGGGAGAACAAAGTCGACAGGGCACGGTTACTTCTCTTTATTGCTTCATCCCGCTTTGTCCTTCATTATAGTCTGTTGTAGCTCCTTGTTTCTGCTCGATAATGACTTTGCTTTATTGAAGTTTCCCTTAATAGAAGCCTCTGTGACCTTTGAATTGTTGTAATTACGGGAGGGTGGGCCTGTTGTGAGATTTGCCTGCCCCAGTGTTGTTGGTGACTGATAATAGCCGAGGGTTTTTGAGTGGCATGATCCCCGACAGAGAGCGGTAATGTGTTTCTAACAGAGGCGTTTCTGCCCCTATGTAATCATCGGGTGAGGTGGGTGAGGGGTGTGGGGGGGATGGAGCTGTTCCTCCTCCCCGTGGTATAATGTTCCCATGACAAAAGACATACTTAGTTGAGATTGCGCTGGGGGAGCAGATAGTTTAAGAGATCACACTGCTTAATTGCTCTCTTTATGACAGTATTTCCTATTGCGGTGATGGGAGGTATTTTACACCATTGTTAAAACTAATTGAGCCTCTGCCTTGTTAAATCCTACATGCTCTGGGTTTGACGTTATTACCCACTCTGTAGATGGAAAGTTCTCCTCTGCCAAAACTGCACGGCATATAAATGATTGGTGGCATTTTAAGGAAAGACCTGACATGCGTGTGTGTTTCCAATCCGAGAGAAAAAGTACAGAATGAGTTTGAGTGGTGGACATTTGCCTGTGTGAGTCAACCATGACCTTCTACTACTGGCCCAGACTCAGTGGTCTTGAGGGGAAAAGCTATCCACACTAGAACATTCCCAACTGGTTCCAGTAATGAGTCAGTTTTTAACGATTAGCTTTCCTCTAGCACATTGTACTTGTAATTACCCTTGCTTGAGAAAAACAAACAATTAACCAGTCAGCAGAACACCCTAATTGGGATTAAAATGAGATATTACATCTATCATTTTTTAGGCAGATGATTACTGAGTGCCACGGAGCAGCCCTGTTAAGGTAATTTGGAAAGTGGAACGCTTTAGTTCTCATTAACGGTGAAGGTCCGCGTAAGAACTGTGCTGGAGCAAACACACACAAGGATGTACACATGCTCGCTCATATGCGCAGAGGGAGGACCAGAGGTAGTTATTGTGGTAAAAGGTTGTAGACTGATCCCCCTGTGCTCTCTCCAAAAAAAGGCAACTTGACATTTTAAGCTCCTTAGCCCCGTCTTTGGCTCGGTTAAATGAGAGCTCTTTCACCCAGTAGTCGTGTTACGGCTCAGTAACGACGCTAACCGCATTAAAGGGTATAATGGCACCGAGTCATTCAGAGAATATAAACAGGTACAGCCAATTTGCTCTTCGCTATCAGTCAGATGATTGTTATCAGTCCGGGTTGTTTACTGACAACAAAAACCCATTCAGCACTTCATTCCACGGGCTCTGTTTTGATAGGAGGGTGCTCCAAGTGTACACAGCGACCCCCCCCCCCCCCCCACCACCACCACCACCACCCACCTTCAACTTTCAGTGTTAATTAAAATGATAAGTGAGTTCCAGATCTTGTTTTTTTTCACCCTCCAATCTCAGTGAAATGCTAATTAAACAAGCTTCATTAAATCACATTTCACTTCTTCTCCATTGGATTTTGCTGAAGGGACATTAGGCTTAAAATAACTTTGGTGGGTTTTTTTTTCTCCCCCCTTCTCTGTTTATTAAAAATGCTGATTTGTCTATGGATGAAAGCCTACAGGTCTGAACAAAGCACTGCCTACAGAGGCCCAATGCAAACAAGGACACCTCCAGAAAGCCATCAAAATGCAAATAGGCTCGTGTTCGAGTAAATCTGCCGGACCCGTTAACAGAGTTCCCACATTATCTTCCGTTTTGATCTCTAGGAGATGCCGCTGTCAGCCAGACATGTTCTGAACGGAGAGGGTTTTATTATTTTCCTCTCTCCCCTCCTCTAACGAGAGCTGCATTTAAGGAACAGTGGAAGTGTGTCAATGTGTTGTCTAATTGCTGTGGTACAGTAGCGCCATCGGCCAATCCATTTCAAACAGCTGACATGAAAAGAGCAGATTGTCGATGAGACGAGCACCAGGCATCATTAGTCACCGAGGCTTTGATCAAGTGAAGTTTTGCTTAATTACGAACATTTACATTCACACCGTGGACCATACTGTGGATGTCGTAACTATCTGCTGCTCATTACTCCTTGAAAGTTGGCCGTACAGCTGCCAGGAACCTGCTGTATCGTACGGAGACGGCCATTAACTCTGACCAGCGATGACGGCGTCAAGATATAGCTAGTGACGGCGACGCTTATCAACAGAGCGGAGCGGCAGCTCTCCTTATAGTCAAGGGGTCCAAGGTCCACGCGACAAAGACATTCATTTACATTAAAAAAGGAAAGCGCGCCTTAAAGTGTCCTCCATCCACCTCTCCTTTGATTTTGGAGCGGTGGATGTGGAAGTGTGAACATAAATGAGTCTGCCAAACTGATAAGAAAAGGATGAAAGTCCCTTGAGGATGGCATCAAGACACAATTGCGCAATTCCTGGAGTTTGATGATAAATAGAAGAGTGTCTCAGGAACAGCACCCAGGGTGACGGTGACACAATGGTAAATCGTCAGTGCTTCAAAAGTTAATTTGATTTTTTGATTTAGTATTATTGAATTATTGCCTTTATGGGTGATTCTTCAAGGATGAGCAACAAACCGTGACATTCAAATAGGAACACTTTCTCTTTGGCATCGTCTATCATTGTCTAAGAAAATGATACTGTTCATCAAGATTTCTTGATTTTCTATTTAAAGCTATTTGTTGGGTGGGTCTTGCACTGTAAATAATTGGTTTGTAATAATTTAATGCAACTATTAAGATGTTGCATGCAGCATGTTTTAAGAAATGACAGAATTATACTATAGCCTTCAGACAGACATGCTGGTGGGGCAACTAGAATGTAAAGTTGCAAAGATAGATATCTGCATTTAAAACAATTAGTTTTAATATTATCAGTAATCTTGAAGCAACATGCAGATATTTCTTATTTGGAAATTAGCTTTGGGCAAATGTTTGTGTGCTACTCTTTATCTTGAAGCCAACTTAAAAGTGGCCTTGACTGAGTTTCCTTGTAAACAAGGAACAGTTGTGATTCACACACTCACACTCACACTCGCACTCCAAAGCACAGCTTCAGGAGCAAGCTGGGATTCGTTGTCTTGCCCGAAGACACCTCGACATGTGGACTGGAGGAGCCGATTGATGGACGACCTGCTCTACCTCTGAGCCACAGCCGAGCCATGCAGATGTGTACATTGCAATTTGGAAAACAGTTAAGAACAGTTAAGTCATCAACTATTGTGATGAAATTGATGTGGACATATATTTGATTAAAAAACATTATCCGATGCACATTTAAACCTGATTAATCTGATATCTCCAAGCTCCACGTACACAAGCCACATGAAAAGGCAGGCACCCAGTGACAAACTCAGACTCCCAGCATCCTGAAGTGAGGGACCCAAAGCCCCATAATTATCACACATCCACTTTGTTTGCCGGTAATCAAAGGCGCCAGCTGATTGTTTAGAAATCAAAGAGCCCGGACCTGCAGCCTCTTGTGATGTGTGTAAAGACAGGCTGTGTTTTCTTGCCGATGCGTAGCTTTAAGATGGATAATGACGAGCGAGTGTGCTACACCCGGCTTCTGGAGGCCCCTGACTCCTCCGACTGTTCCTATTAATTACACCTGCACAGGAAAGATGTTAGGAGAGGAGCTCAAAAGAGGCCAACGTGGAACGCTTGTTTGTTCTCTGATAGCACCTGAAGAGTGTGACAGATCTTGCTTTCATGTCTGCTCACCATCACTTTTACATTCCTAAGACATGTCAGTTGAAAAGAGATCTGTCAGAAATTCTTCTTTGTTATTAAAGAGGTGTATCAGGTAGGGTCTCTATGCACCCCCCGCTGTGCTTCCTCACCTTCAGCTGTTCCAGGTCAGGTCTCTCCATGCTGACCACCGCGGCCAGCAGCTGATCCTCCAGACCGTCTCTGGTCACCGTGAAGTTTATCAAGGTGCACTGGGCCTGCAGCTCCGGCTGGTAATGAGGGCTGGCGAGCTTAGTGTGCAGGATGAGGCGGAAGCTGGGGTTGTACTCACATTCCTTGTCTCCCATCTTTATGTACCTATTTGGGTGAATAAGGACCGGAAATCTCTTGATCACTGACAGTCACTAAATGGAAGTGAAAATTTAAAACTGTGTAAATGTTACTACAGCACACACCGGTTAAGAGGATTCGTCATCAACGGCAATGCTACAAAGTCAGACAAAGGAATTCTCTGTGTTATGTCTAGTGGAAAAAGTGCATTTGTTGGGGACTATTTTCAGGGGCAGATTCATATTTTTTGGTACTCTAGTAACTATATACATCTGCCTTAATGCTATTTTTTTTAATCATGTTTCATCACCTTATACTTTCTCATTAATCAAAATTTGGATTTTGGTTTCCCTACATGTATTCAATGATGTCTTTATAGCTTGGAGTTTCTAATTTACTTTACTTCCTCTTAATTACGAATTATTCGTGCTGTCAAAATTGTAATATCGTAATTAAAATCGAAAAAATGAATACATTGAATAATCTATGTAAAGCATATGAGTGTGTTTCTGCCACAAGTAATACATGTTTCAGCACTCAAGTAGAATATAGATACGGCCTCTGTGTGTTCAGATACAGAGGCTTTTATTCAGCTTTATTGTTGAATACGTAGAGATCTCACAGTGGTTTGTCTCAGTCTGTTTCTGCTCATTAGATGCCATATGGGGTGGAGGTGTTGCCTTTTTAGTGCATATGAGAAATGATTGCCTTCTACACCGATATCTTATTTTAATGGCTTTTATGGTTTTGAAATTATATCAATCATATAGGCCTGTGTTCTGTTAGTATTTCTGTAAATCTGCCGTGAAGCTGACCGTCCATTTTGCTATGAAACATATTTGGTATTTAATTATTCTTCAGTTGTGTTGATTCATTATTAGCTTCAGTCTTCACAAAAAAAATGTAATTAATCACAATTCATTTGTACTGTATTTTATTCATTTGTATTTCACTTTTCTGATCAGAGAGTACAAGTGGTATAATCATTGATTGATTATGTTCTATTAGGGGGAGAGCCTCCACTATTAGACTGTAGGGTAACACTAAAACTTTTCACTTAAACTAATGACAGCAACACTGTCTGCATTGCATATTTGAGTGAGCTCAAAATGCCTTTCAATCAAATATGATTTCCATATGCAACCGAAGACGTATCGATCATTTAAACCTTACAACAAACGGCATCATATCCATCATGTCAGGGGCGTGTGACACAGACTACATGACATCTTTGCTAAAGGAGAGCCAGTATGAAACCAATATAGATCCAGAGCTACATGAGTGACTGATATACAGTGACTACATCTGTGGTATCTGTGGTACTATACACGTGAGCTTAAGTAATCACTTAATGGGAAGCATAATCTAAGTATATTGTGCTATTTGAATCCAGAGGGTTTGTGTGGACATATATGAAATACAATCACTGCATCTGTTACATATCCACAAAGTTCTAAGTTACACATTCTGTTGTCTGCTCGGTTTTTTTTTTTAACCACATACCAACTTGTCCTGTCATTTCAAATCAAGCCGCTCACTCCCACTCTGCAGTAACTCCTTTCACACCGTTTCCTATCACCTGTCTATCTTCTCCACCGTCCACCTACTCACCTGTCCCCCATTTCCCTCATCATCCCCACAGTATTCTATATAGACCAGCCTGTATCCACTCTTTCTACAATAGCTTTCAAGCTTTTTCTTCATCTGCCTGCCTGACCATTGGACTTCTGCCCCCTCACCTTCTGCCCCCTCACCTGGACCCCATTTTGGATAAGTTTGCCTGTTTTGACCTGCCTCCCTTTTTTTTTTTTTTTTTTTCTTTTTCCGGCAATTAAACATGAACTTCTATCCAATACTGCTTGTCTCTGATTCTGGTTCAAACCCATTTCTGTACAGAGCCATTATGACATCTCTGCATGTGGTAAGAGTGGAAACTATGATTGCAATAGACAATCCTGTTCATTTTTGTTTTCCTGCTGACTTAATAAACGTCATAATACACACAGAAGAAACTGGGACTCAGTACAGCTACTAAATGGACCTTGAGGCAAGATTGTAACAGCTGTTCCCAAAGTCAAGAATTAAGTTTTGACACTCGAATTTTAAACATACATGGACAAGAAGTCTTTGAAATACTCAAAAAGAACTAAATGGTAAATGGACTGTATTTGTATGGAGCCTTTCTAATAATTTCAACCACTCATAGCACTTTTACATCCCATCCTCATTCACCCATTCACACATCATTCATACAGGAGGAATCTCAGTTGAAGGAGACTATTCTTTGACACACTAAAACTATGCTTCAGGGGCAAGTTGGGCCACAGCCGCCCAAAGATAATGTGACAGGACTTGAAAGCCCAACAACTCAATGGAACTTAACGGGAGATTGTCTTGCCAACATGTACCAACAATGTAAGGTTCAATGCCGAGCTCACAGTGTATAACAGTGACGTTTTTGAAAGGCTGAAGTGTTCTTTACCTGCCCTTCTTAATGGTTTCTCTGCCCAGCAAAGGTCCAAGAACCGGATCCAACGTTTCCTCCAAGTTCTCTATCAGAACCACATCACCTGCTGCCAGTGCTCTCTCTATGGCATCCAGGTACCTTTAGGGCAAAACAGCAGAATTCCTCCTGTCAAATCTTCCTCCGTAACTGACCGTGTGCACATTTTACCGTAAAGCCTCTTACCCTCTCTGTCCGACACGGATGACCTGCAGGGCTTCGCCGTATTTGTTTTTGATCCACTTGATTCCTTGCAGCTGGGGGTCTACCATGAGGGGCCAGCGCTGGCAGGAAGTGAGAATGGTGGCGTTCTCAGTGGACATCCTGTCAGCAGGCAGTCCCTCGTTCTGCCACGCCGCGATGTCTGCATCGTCTGTCAGCATGGTCAGGGGGTCCAGGTCAGGGGTCACGGGGATGGGAACCTTACAAATGGTATCCATGAGTACGTATGAAGGTTCAATCATTTTTACCACTGTGGTGAAGTCTTAAGAATGGAACACAAAGTTTCTGCTAAGCACCAGTGAATTATGCAGAAATACAGTTTCCTTCTTCTGCAGAAAAAAATGGAAGTGTGATGAGGGCATTTTTGAGAAAGTGCACGAGGCAGCAGTCCTTAACGCATAAAGCATAAATCTCACTTAAGGCCACCCACCTCCAGCTGACTGAGATAAGGCCTCCAGGTGTTGTCCATAAGCTGTAGCCTGTAGCGTTTGGTAAAGTATCCCAAGTAGGAGATGAAGGCGGTGATGAGGAGGACGTCCCCACACAGAGTACTCTCCTGTTTCTTGAAGTTCTCTACAGCCTCGGCCCAGCGAACGTTCTCTGAAGCCAGACCTCCCACCTGACACACAGGGACAGACCAAGGGCATATTCCACATGGGCATCCAGGAAAGCCAAATTCGTATTAATATATGGCTGCTGTCATTGATGCACAGCCTCATGAACGTCAGGAAATCTCCAGAACAGCAACGCCTTGCTACCTTCAAGTCCTTTTTTATTAGGTTTTTCATATCCTTTATCACCTTTCTGCTTGTGTACAAACACCTCGACTCTTTACTGCAGCAATGATCCAATTTCTCTTCGGGGACCAGTAAAGTTTGCCTTAATATCTCATCTTTTCCAAACTTGAGAGGCCCCGTACTTGGAAACAGACTGTAACTTCTCAGCATACATCATGGAAACACTGTATTGTACACATCAGCAAGTTGACTGCATTTGCATTGATATTTGTGACTGACTAGCAGATAAGCACAACCTCTCGTCCTTCTGTTGCTCCTGTCAGGCCTTTAGAAATCTTCCCCTGAATAATTTAGATTATCGTACTAACAGTGTCAACACTCATCTTTTTTTTTTTCTTTTTCATTTTTGTTGTGCTGCTGTCAGCACCAGATTTACACAATGGCAGATAATCGTGGGATTTATGTGTGTGTGTGTGTGTGTTACATATGAACTTTGCACCTGAAAAAGGGACAGCAACACAAACAAGCACAGGCAGTTATTTTTTTTTGGGGGGGGGGTACGTGTGTAAAAGCAGGCTAGTGCACTCTAATGCCAAAGCTACTATCTGTGTCTGTTCACCAAGTTAGCATGTTGGTATGCTAGCACTGGCTTACTTTAGTGGGCATTTGGTCGTAAACAAATTGAAACCAGTGCTAGAAGAAAGGTTAGGGGGTTACCATGGTGATGATTTATCCTTAGGGGAAGATTTCATGGCGATCCATTCATTCACTCAATAGTCGTTGAGATATTTCAGTCTAGACCAAAGTGTTTGATCCACCAACAGCCAGACAGACCAATAGACATTCCCACATGCCAACATATGCTACAAACATTGCTAAAAAGTGCTTCACACAGGAGCTGTGTAAAGTCAGATTCATTGGGCCATGACTTTTATCTTTAAATACTGGAGGACTTGTATATAATAACAAGAAGCCCAGATGCTGTTGATGAAGAACAGGCCATAATACCTCAACAGGCCTTACTGCATGAAGAGAAGGCATTGTATATAATGCAAAGAAGTCTAACAAATAATTGGTTTGCAGTGTCTATATTAAAAATGAGCACGCTATTGACCAATCTGCAATACTCCTTTGGCCATTTTTCTTTAGTGAAAAGACAGTCCCCACTTCACCTTGTCATTTCCCATCGATCGTCTTGTTACTAAGTTACTGAACACAAACCACATCCAGTGTCTGAACGCTGAAGGCAAAATTAATTAAAAAAATTAATTTGTTTATATCTCGACAGATCTTCATCATGAACATCGGAACCCATAACACCGCCGGTGTCCGTTCAGATGTGTGAAATTTGTGGTGATTTGTGTCGAACAGTGGTGATAGGAATACATTATCTGTTCATATCCATAATGCATTCATAATGGTTTAAACCTCTACTCATCATGCATGTGCATCTGAGAAAGACACAAGTCACCGTAAGAAGCAGAGATAAGAAATGTTTATAGGGATATATGTTTATAGGAACAAGTTTGTGAACATCGGTGTTTATCTGAGGGATGGAAAGAGAGAATGTGTGTGTGTGTGCCATGCATGTGTTAGTAGCTGCTGCTCAGAGTCACGCCACTGTTGCCCTCCTCACCAGACGGTTGGCCAGGGAAATGGTGCGCGCAGTTGATTCTGCTTCCTGTTGGCACTTGAGCTTGTCTGCAGTAGCTTTCTCAAATTTGGCTGTCAGCTTGGCCAGGTTCTCATTGAGGTGCTGATGGGCCACACACACACACACACACAGGCAGACACACACAGAAAAAGAGAAGAATTGGCACTTGTTAAAATACAGCATGGTCATAAAGAATCTTCAAAGACGAAGAACAAAGATAGCTAAAATCTCTCTATGAAAGAAACTTGCGAGTGTGTGAAAAGTTGGGTAAGACATTCCCTCCACTATGGATTTATTTGGCATATGGAAGCAATTAGCACAAGGACAAACAGGATTAATCGGCGAAGAGGCACACAGGTTCAGTAGATTAGTTTGAGGATTGCTAATTCCCCTTGGCTCTGAACCCACTCTCCGCTCAAGCGATCTGACTGAGGGCTGAAAAATGACAGCGAGAAGTCATGCTGGATCTTATTAACAGTCGTCACTCTGCACTCTGCGGGGTTTGATGTAAGCAGCCGCTGCTGCCACAGTGTCCCGAGCACCCTGCCCTGCTGGGGCTCTCTGGCTCTGATGTGCTGAATGTCAAACAACGGACAAACAATCATTTACAGCTGTTTTTATCAATAGGGTTTTTAGGTTGATGGATTTGGTTTTAGATTAATGAACAGAAAAAGCCTTAATAGCACTTTCACCAGCTTTGTATTGACAAAATGCTGGTGGTATATCATTACTGGCAGGGCTCGTGTGTCAACTGTCACTCAAGCCTTGATAAAATAATTCATATCCTGAATTCTTGCTTCAGCTTATAGCCTCTTGTTGTTGTATTTATTGTATTTCTGCAGCATCAGACTTATTATATTGTCTGGGTTTGATACTTGTTGATCTACACTGATGTCTTAGACATCTTTTATATCTGGGTGCTGGGATTTGTGGCTTTCACAAGTCATTTTTCAGTCCACCTTCTGTTTTGTGCTAAAGTCTGTACTAAAGCTAAAGTTTCAAGACACTATTTAGTGTTTGAGTCAGTGTCAAAGAAGAACAGTAAGCCCTTTCTTTAATAAAATAGCAATACGATTTCATAGAATATATCCTCTGGATTTTAGATACTGAAATGGCTTTCTTTTGAAATAGATACTTGGCATCTAGCAAATAAACATTTCATTTTTTCGTACTGTCATTCCGATGTGATGGCTTACATTGATCTTGCTCTTGATGGCAGCGAGCTTCTCCTGTGCAGCAGCCAGCTCTGCGTTGGCCTTGCTCAGAGCCTGACGTTTGGGCTCCACCTCGCAGTAAACCTCGTAGAACTTCACGATGTTCAAAACCCAGGAGCACAAACCGGCCGCCGCGTTCGACTTGGAGGCCACCAGATCTGGATGGAACTCTGGATCCTGGAGAAGATGGAAAAGACGAGCAAACCCACCATCAGGGCTCTGAAAAAGTATTGCTGCCCTGTCCTACAAAGCCAGAACATAGCAATATTTGCTTAGGATTGAGTTGAGACCAGATAGTGGCTTTCTGGCAATTGTCATATCATAAAAAAGTAGTTTAGCAACCCTTGTTTCCCCTGGATTTGGCTGGAGAGCTGGAGAACATGGATCTATAGATTTCATTTCAACATGGGGGTGGGGGTGGGGTCTAGGGGTCCTGGATAAACACTTGATCTCCTGCATTCTGGTGAATTTTTATGCACAAATGTGTTTTTTCTGCATCAATCAATTTATTGATGTAAAGAAAGACACAAAATCCAGGCTCCACATGACAACTGAAAATCTAATGGCGTATTAGCATAAGGCTCTCTGACTTTCTGTATTGATTTCAAATATTTAGTCTCCTGTAGATCAACTTACTGTTCTCCCTGCTGAATCAAGACAGGTTTAAGCATGGCTTGCTCTTCTGTCCCCTGTTGTGTCTTTTGTTTGGGGACGCACCCTCTTTAAATGTACATGTAGCACCTATTCACATGATCATAATAAAGATCATAAAATGATCAATGGAATTCATTTATAAACCCTTGGACTTCATGTGTTTCTGCAAGTAATGTTGAGCTGATCACGATGTATGACAGTCAACAGCCACTGAGCCTCTACCATCGTAACATCGTGATTTAAAAGCTGCCAAACGCTCCCAATGACACTCCAGAGGGGACATGAGACTCTGAAGAATAGCTAAGGATGAGAGTTCACACAGTAGGCTGTGTTAGCTGACACTTAATCATCACGGTATAACACCAAGTCAAGTCAGTCCAGTTAGGAAGCACAAGTGACTGTAAATAAATTTCACCTGTTTTGGTGTAAATGAAAGTGACGACAGGTGCACTGGAGAGGCAACAGCAAGACAACAGGAACAGGAGGAGCAGTGCCAGGGCCCTACATAATGACCTCCAGTAGGCAGACTCCATGAGGGTGGCACGAGGGCCCGACGTCCTCTAGTGGGATCCAGACGTTGTCAGGAGTGCACACAGGCACGTAGGGGCTACACGCAATACTGAGTCACTTTATGAGTTGTTGTGATGAAAGTCACGCAAGTTGGATCTGCCTGTGATTTCAGATTTTTACTTGAAGGGCTGGATTCAAAATCAGTCGGTGAGTTTGGTTTCCACTGTTACAAGCATACATCTCACTTAAGGCCACCCACCTTCAGCGGTGTCCATAAGCTAAAGAGTAAAGCTTTTGAACTTTAATATTGAGTTCATCAAGATCTGATGTGTGATTTAAGTGTTCCCTAAAATTTGAGCAGTGTATTTTTAAATGTAAAGCTGAAAGCTGACTTAGAAAATCTGTTTGTATCCGACAGCTACTGCATTTCCTCCGTTTGTTCCCTTCAAGTCTGCCTATGTAACTTTTGCTTAACACCAGTCACCGTGGCTACAAGTTACAAATACAGAATAACGGAAAAAGTAAAAGGAGTGGTAACAGAGGCATACGTTAAGAGTCATGAAGACAGTGAACTTAGTCAGTTGTACAATAGGCAACATTTACCACCGTAAGCTACTGCTCATACTACCAAGTATGAGCAGTAACTTCATTTGTAGGAGGATCGTGTGCGCGTCTATAATACTGTTCAAAGGAAGTGTGCAGTATCTGCAATTCTTAGATCTGATAATAAAAGTTGTTCCACTTTGAACCTCAAAACTTTGAACCTAATTATAAAAGTCACAAGGATATTTTGATGTTTTCTTTCTTTTTGACCACCACTATTAAATATTAGTTTTTAATTAATAAACTTTAAACTGAACAATTTAGAGTGAATTTTGGCTTTATTTGCTGCACCAGCTCACCCAGTATTCGCTCGGTTGAACTTCATAATCAGAGGGGCTGTATAATTTGTAATGCTTAATTAACTGGATGATTTTCTCTGACTGTCATTTGGACGCTCGACAGCCATAATGTGCCACTGTCATTGTAGTCACGCCCCTGCTAAATTTAAGACTTATTAGTTGAACTTCCCAAGCGGCACACATTGCACACTGTGCGCCGTTAGCGTCAGTTTTAATGAATACAGACTAATTGAAACACTCACCTGCAGGTAGGGCTGTATAGCTTTCAGACAAGACTCTGGGATGTTCTCCTTGTTAAAGTTTATCAGAGAATCCAGGAATGCGTCCACTTTGGCCATCATCACCTTTGCGGCCTTCCAGCTGCGGTCCTTTGGAACTTTGCCGCCAGGCGCCGTGAGGACCATCACTGCCGCCGTGACGTTGGTCACCGCCGCCACCGGAGAGCCAAAGGACTTCAGCTCTGTCAGGTTGTTCTGAAGTAGGCGAGATAGAGGGAATAATGGATGGAAAATGAAAGAGCTATGATTTAATTGAGTTTGAACAACTGCATATCTCTGTGGTCTGCTGGGGGAGAAAGAGAGAAAAAGGAAAGGGCTGGAGTAAAGGAAGAAGAACCTGTGCTGACTTTGAGAAGACAACAGAGAATTCTAATTAGGGCATCTTTAGAGAGCTCTGAGCAGTGATTGAACTGTCGGTTCTGCTTGTTTGAACAGAGAGCACCTTTTAAACACAGAGGGTGTTTTTGAAAATCCCCCAGGCTGTTCTTAAACCTACACGGGATGCGAGGATGAGGTAAAATACCAGCAGAACATAGCAAAGACATTATTCTAGCAAAGGCTTGGCTAAATGCTGTGATTATTAATCTTTTATACAGTTCAAGGCTTGTGTGGACATAACTTATTCCACTGAAGCTGGGAAAACTAGATCAAACAAAGAGAAAAGAACACAACCCCTCTTAAGAGTGGAGAAAACTAAGAGAGAACGATGGAGCAAATCAATAAGACAGAACAAGAGCTGAGACGGTAACAGACCTTGTTGAGAGTGTTAAGGGCATCCTGAGCAGCTAGGAGAGCTGGTTCAGCCTTGGCCAAGTCCTCCTCGCAATCCCTCTGTTTGCCGCTAACCACCACGGCGATGGCTGCCACCTTTTCCTCTTCCTCATCAGCTACTGCCTTCTCCTTGGACACCTTCTCGGTTTCCACCCCGACTACCTGGGGACGGCATCGGGTCTTACTGATGGGTCAGCAGCTCAGCTTTCACAGCATGGATACAATGCAAAATAAAAGAACCTTTCCAAGTCACCTTGTATGCAGTTCAGGATATATAAAAAAAAAAAAGAGACAAAAAGTTTAATTAAAAGTGACTTAATATTCAACTGAAATTGGCACTAGACAAATTCAAACATTAGTAAAACCCTAGAATGGCAAAAAGAAAAAATTGACATGCAGGAAACACGCAGAAAAACATCGTACAGCATGCTAATGTTTACCCCCCTGACCTATCCGAGATCGATCTATAACAGACGATAACAGAAGATGAAACAGATCAGACATTTAAGTCCAGCTTTCTCTGAACTTCTCACGCTGTAGTGCGCAGTATCTACCCCCAGCACCAGGAACCTATCTGCTGATTACCCAGAGCAAAGACGACATTGCTCCTGCAAGGACGAGCCGGTGCTGATTTTTTTAGGGTGTCATTACTCATTTCTTTGAGCACCAAGACCAGAATATCCCCAACACCTGAGCAAATAAAACCAGCACTGGTTAGATACCCCCGGAGATTAGCAACATTTAAAAATGATATGTTTAAAACAGCTAGCATGCGCTCTTGCCTGGATCAGCTTGTCAGCGTCCTCGTTCTTTTGCTTGAGTTCCACTTCTTGAGCAGCCAGCTTGGCCTTGAGGTCATCCACCTATCAGGGGATGAGACAGGGAAACCAAGGGGTCAGGAGGATGTGAGGATGTGACGCAGGAGATTTGGACGAATGAACTGTAGATCATATTCACTAGACGAGAGTGATATATCATAAATATTGTACTTTTTGATCTATGACAGCTGCAGTTACTTATAGATTAAGATAATAAATATAAAAATATGATGTATTTTGATATATTGAACTGCTCACGGTGTTAGAATTATCCACCTAAGCATGCTTTGACATTAAAATAGGGATTAAACAATTGCAATAATGAATACAATGATTCATTAAAAGATTGCAGATTATTTTTTGAATACAATAAAATCGAAAATAAATAAAAAATAAAAGCATTGTTTACATCAACTGTCAGTCAGTGAAAAAGCATGTTTTCGATACCACCCTCTGCAGTCAGCAAGAAACCTGCTCATTAAAACGCTGCGCCAGAGTGTCACTACAGGTCAAACTCCACAGGGTACCTTTGGGGAAACATGCACATTGGCTTTCTTTCTGAGAGTTAGGGTTCCAAGAAGTCACTGTGCCTGGCTGTTGGTCACCAGTAGTTCCAGCACTGTAAAATCTTTGTGTGTGGATCAAACAAAATTGCCGTGTGTCGTGTTAATCGGGGTTACTCGTCTTTCTACTCAGCTCATCTCAATCTTTTCATGCCACTCTTAGAAATGAGGCAAATCCAGCAAATTTCACAAATACGTTGAACTACTACTTTAAATGTTAAACAGGACTAAACACACGAATGACTACGTGTGTCCAGTCAACGTAAGACTGGAGGAAGAAAAGAACACGTGCAAGCATACGAGGGCAGTCAATACAGCATAGGGGTGGGCTGCTGACAATAACCTATTTTTGTCTCATTAAACAGTATAAGGAGCAATCAGTGTGTATATCACGGGCACTAATGAATCTATCGCTATCATCTAATTGAATCTCTCAGGCGGTTTTGAGGGACTGATCATTTGTTTTTGTTGTTTGTATCCTCGTTGGATCTTATTAGTAATACAATCGCTGATCGAGCTCGATGGCTATTTAATTGAAACCTAAACATCTCCTCAATGGTTCAAAGTAATAAAGAGGATTCTGTGGCTTAGGAGAGCCCAACAAATAGGCTTCACAATGGTCTTAAACCTTTGCGGATAACATTTTGTGCCCTGCAGGATTGTGCCATGGAGCATGCATGTGACCTTTAATCCATTATTAGAAAAAAAAAAAAACTTATTCTGTCCCACAAGATAAAAGGGGCAGAAAAAGATGAATGGCATGCATATCTGGGAAAAAGAAAAGCTTTGGGATCAAGAGCTGCTATCAGCACACACAAACGCACAACCAGGAACGGTCGTAAACAGAAATTAAAGCTTTAACAAACTCCTCATACCTCCCTGACAAATAGGGCTCTGCGTTACCGTCAGACTCCATCAAAATGTTGCACTGGGGAAATAAAAAACAGACTGTTTTTCATGCTTGTCTTTCGGCTAATTAACAAACAGGAAATCAGGCTGGAGGGGAAGATGGCCCTTTTGGGCTGTGACGATTCAAGAGATTCGTTCGAACATTAGACGAGCACCTAGTGAGCCATCAACATGATGAATAGGCAGGGGGAAGATAGGAAGGGGGGGTGGGGGGGTGGACAGACTAATTGGAGGGAGACATGGGTGATATTCAATACAAGTGTGTTTATCTACTGCAGATGGAAATCCAAGCAGGGAAACATGTCTCTGTTGTTGACTATCTGTATAAAACAGCCCACTCTCACTCCCTACCGCTGCACATGTAGATTATAACTATTGTTTCTTAGGGGCGAGATAAGATTTGATCCCGAAGCAACAGACTATGTCCATTCATCCATGTGTACGACGGCTTATGGACTTGTGGTAACTGTAGCTTCATTCATGAAACAAAGAGACATCTGGCTGTGTGTGTTTGGGAGGAAGAAGTCCAACGTTTTCCACTTATTATCCTTTTAAGGGAAACATGACGGTTTTTTTTCTCCCAAAAAGCTGTCAAGATATAACTGATGTTTGTTACATGGAATGAGTATACATTGCTAACTGCTAAATGCTACTACTACTACTAATACTACTACCACTAAACTGCTTCTACTACTATTCCTACTACTACTACTAGAATTACTTGTTCTAGTACTGGTATTACTATTAATAGTTCTGTTACTTCTACTGCTATTACTACTATGAGTACTTGTACTACTATTAGCATCACTAGTACTACTAACGTTACAACTTTTAACGAGGCTGCTATTACTGCAACTGTTACTACTATCCCATTTTCTATTAGAACTACAAGTATTCAGGTGTGTGTGTGTGTGCGTGTGCGCTGCACTGCACTGAATCCACACATGCACACACACATACCACTACTCAGCCAAAGGTAGGACAGCACCCCGACAAAACAGGAGAGGAAAAAAAAACAAAAAAAACATGGAACTAATGTGTCCTCGAGGGAGCAGATGACTCATACACTTATACGGCATCTCCTACTACCCCGTCCTCCCCTACACACATACACACACACACACACACACACACAGATTATGCTTTAACCCTCGCTGTTTATCATGACCACAGCAGCCCCTGGTGAGCCACGGATTCTCTTCCACAGAATGTTAAATAACAGCACTTGCAGCATCAGTGTGGATGCACTAACAGGGTGCATTAATGGTTTCTTGCTGCTGTAAAGGGTGTGCTCTCTAATTAGAAGCCTACTCAATTACCATACAGCGCCGCTATATATGTGTGTGTGTGTGTGTGTGTGTGTGTGTATCTATCTTTGTGAGAACCAATATGAGTTTTAGACCTTGGAAGTACGGACATTTTTGAAACGTGGGGACATTTTGGTCAGTCCTCACAACTTCAAAGGCTTCAAAGACTTGTTTTTAGGCTTCGGGTTAGAAGTAAGTTTAGGTTAAGGTCAGGGTTAGCCATTTCACAGTGATGGTTAAGGTTAGGATAAAAGGCTGGGGAACGCATTATGACAATGACGCTCATACTCACAGGTATAAAAGTAAAAGGTTGTGAATCTGTGTGTGTGTGTGTGTGTGTGTGTGTGTGTGTGTGCGCGCGTTGGCTCACTCCTACGGTAAACAGGCAACGAGAAACAAGACACTCCGCGGCTTTCAACCCATTGATGTCACCTATGTGTTAAGGATGCTTATGCATGTGTGTGATTTTGTGTGGGCGGGTATGTGTTGGCATGTTTATGCAAAGCAGTGGGTATGCGTAGCATGTGAGAGTGAACTGATGTATGTGTCTATGTGCGGCTTTACATTCACTTGCACAGCGTAGCGGACCCACTATAATTAGAGCTGCTCCACACACAGACCTTGTGTTGCATTATTCATACAGCTCTCTTCTGCAAAGGTGTGGGGATGGCAAACATTTGGACAAATGGATCCAGGTGTCGATATTAAAGCTGGAAACGCCAAATGATGCGAATAAATATTTCTCATGACAAAGTAAAGAAAGGACAGAAAGTCTACCAGGTACTTTTCTGCTCAGCACAGAGATTAGTGGGGCTAACTGGCTGTGCATGGAGCATTTAACTACTAATACTGCCCTACTATACCATACCTCCACTATACTGCTACTAGCATTACAACATGCATTACTATTATATTACCAATGCAACTATCATTATACTTTGCAACTTCTATTAATATTTAAGCTATTTTCTACTACTGCTGACATGACAACATCATTAGTGCCACCTACAACTGCTCATATCACTGCCACTAGTATGTGAAAATTAATTGCAATGAAAAAGTTACCACACAACCTAAACAGTATAAAAACAATACTAGACACAAATAAATGGTAAATAAAATCACATAAAACCTTTGGATGGAAAAAAAACTGATGAAAAAGATGAAAAAGAGTGTTAAAATAGTAACCTACAGTCCTACAGTCTTTTAGTCAGTCAGGAAAGAGATTCTATAAAAATGGGTTTTGGGGCAGGATTTGAAAAACAAAAACACTGCCAGCAGACTGAAGCCTTAATGGAAGAACGTTCCAAAACTGAGATGCTGGTCAGTAAAAAAAAGTCCCCCCTGGATCTGGAGTATGGAACCGCTAAAAGGCCGAACCCAGCAGACCGTGGAGGCATTTTAAACCGTAGAGTGGTAAAACATCACAGATTCAATGATGAAATGTGGTGACAGGTCATGCAAACCTTTGCATGTAATATGTACACCCTGAAATGGATTGTTGAAACCGACTGCTGGTACAAAGAAAGGAACATCAGGGTGATGTGGGACCATTTGGTCCTCATCGGTATCCTGGCTGCATGATTCTGCTCAACTCCAAGCTCAGCTACAGGGACACGAGGCAGTGAAACATGCAACGGTACCAAAGGATGTATGACTGTGTAATACTCCAATACATGGGGATTTAAAAGTGCTTAATATCTGTATATAATCTGAATGTTTCATTCCAATACAAGACGTCAACCACTACATTTACAGCTGCAGGGACTCTCAACTTTGTTTTTATTCTGGCCAACCATTGGCAGCCACACGATACCTGTGCTGTCAGGTGAGGGACATTCATTACATTGGTATCATAGGACACAAACCACACTCAGGGTCATTCTATTACTAGATTAAAGGAAAATTATTTGGGTATTTTTCAACCTGTGTCTTATTCTAGTAATTGGAGCCAATCTGACTGTGAGTCATGCTAATTTTAACTAACTATCCCCACCTCTGTTGTAGAGACAGGGGCACACAAAATAAACACATGGCAAACCACAGCTTCCCTGAGTGAGACAGAAAAGTACAGGAATTTTCCTTTGAACAAAAGGAGAAGTAATTACTGCAAAACATTACATATGATAACAAATGAAAAACATTAGCATTGAGCAAGAGCCCTCGGTTGGGTAGCTGATTTAAAAATGCAGTCCCACTCAAAATGATTCAACTCCAATTGCAAATTAGGGGCATTTACAAACTTTGTACTGTGTACAATGAACAACTCAAAAAAGAACAATTTAAATAGCTCACAACTAACATTACAAGTGGTTTCTCTAAATTCAACACAATATGCCACTTTTAATGAATACTACCGGTCTCAAAATGATTCAGCCCCCTGAATAGAATGCCTCATAAGAGCTTTCATTTGGAAATCAGATGTTGTCTCAAGCACAGCTGATGGAACTAATGAAGGGCCTCATTAGTTGCATCAGGTGTGCTTGAGAGAGAACACATCAAATACCCGGACTGGCTGTGGGTTTGTTCACAGCGACGTTTGGTTGCATGTTAGAAATGTGGGAAATCAAGAGAACTGTTCAAAAACTCGAGAGAGATCATTGTCTTGCACAAACAAGGAAAAGGATACAAAACGATAGCAAAGGCACTGAATGTTCCTAGAGACGGGAGGCATAATTAACAAGTTCAAAGCATGTGGCAGAAAGACGAAGCGGTCAATGGCTGCCACCAGACTTCTGAGGAGGCAGCTGCCCAAAACCCCTCGAGTGACTGCAAAAGACCTGCAGCAAGACTTGGTGGCAGCAGGCTCTGAGGTTTCAGCTTCTACAGTAAGGTGCATACTAAATGCTGAAGGCCTCCATGCTCAAACTCCAAGACGTTCACCACTACTGACCCACAAGCACAAGACAAGTCAGCTCCAGTATGCTCAAAACCATATAAATAAGCCACAAAGGTTTGGAATTCTGTTTTGTGGAGCGATGAAACTAAACTGGAACTTTTGAGGCATGTACTGAAAAGCACCCTGCCTACAGGGAAGCACGGCAGATGCTCGGTAATGCTCTGGGGCTGTTTCGCTTCCGAAAAAAAAAACATCAGGCCGTCTGTAACGAAGCTGAGGCTTGGGTGCCATGGGACCTTCCAACAGGTCAAGGATCCCAAACACACATCAAAGTCCACCAAGGCTTGGCTTCAGTCAAAAGTCCTGGAAGATACTAGAGTGGACGTCACAGTCACCTGACATGAGTTCCACAGAAAATCTCTGGTGGGATTTGAAGAAGGCTGCTGCTGCACACAAACCCAAGAAAAGCTGGAGGCTGTTGCCCATGAGGAACGGGTTAAGATTCAGAACCTGGTGTCTGGCTATGCATCACGTCAGCAGCAGGTCATAACAGCTAAAGGGTGCTCTACTAGGCACTAAAGCTGCTTGTCAAGAAGGGGGTGAATCATTTTGAGACTGCAGCAGTCATTAAGTGGCAGTTAGTGGCATATTGTGTGGAATTTGGAGAAACCGCCTATAATATTAGTTGTGTTGAGCTATTTGAAGTGTTCTTATTTGAGTTGTTTAACTGAACACAGCTGAACGTTTGTAAATTTTGCAAATACAATTCATTTGCGATGGGGGTTGAATAAATTTGAGTGTGTAGCATTTCAAAATAAAATACCTCCACAGGACTTGTACTGTGTGTTTTGGACCACTGAGTTTTGATCATCTTTACAGCACATAAACAAGAAAAGATTTTTTTGTATTGACCAAGTATCTTTGCCCCATGAACAATTTCAAAAGGTGCGTTTAGTAGCTGTTCTGCAGATTTTGACCATAACACATGATTTTTCTTTAGGAGTGTGTCCAGATGAGATGGAATAGTAGGTGTTCAAATTTCCATTTTTTCTGAGCATTTTAAAATTTGTGATCAGATTTTGAATTTGCATTTCAGCGTCTTCGAAGCTGAAATCAAAATTCAACCAGAACAACTACTGAATGGACCTAATGGTGAGATTATTTTCTCAACCGTTGCTTCTAGGATCGAGAATACATTTTTAAGCCAACAGTGGCTACACTACATACAGAGGTATGGTTGGGGGAGTAAGACTGAAATATTCTGTATTTGACCTGGGGCAAAGAGAGAAGTTTTAAATGGATGGACAGTACCTGAGCAGAGGTGCTGCTGAGCTTCTGCAGGCCGTTCTCCAGCCGCTCCATCTTGGTGGTGAGGTCTTTATTCTTCTGGCCCAGCAGGCTGCGATACAGCTTGATCTGCTCCAGGAAAGACTTGGGTGTGGTGTAATTGTAGCGTCGCTCGTTGGCCAGGTACTCCTTGGACGTGTGATTGACACTCATGTGGACGTATGCCATAAATTTACTGACTGACTCCTTCACTTGAGGCTGCAAGAATTGTAAATCACAGCACTGGTTACTTCACATTAAGAGAAGATGACAGTGCAGATTTAGCTGGAAAGCAATATTTCCTGAGGCTCTGAATTTAATTTTCGGGGCCTCCGGTCTGCTCTTGAAATTAATATCACATTCGTTGTGTCACGGTGCCTGACATTTTAAATTATATTTTCAGAGTGTGAACATCATTTTTGTGGGTGGCTTCATCCCTGTGTGTATATTAAAGTATGAGCTGTTCTCACTTCAATATTCTCCACCTCCTGAAGGAACCTGAAGCTGACCGACTCCAGCGCCTCCTGCGGCCACTCGTGGAACCAGTCGATCGCTGTGCAGTTCACCACTGCAGGGAACTTCCTGCTGCGAACCCTCAGTTTACTACCCACTGGAGAGAAACACAGAGCCACCTGGAGATCACACACACACACACACACACACACACACACACACACACACACACACAAGGTCAAACAGAATCAAGTGTGAAGTCTGACACAGCAGCAAGCAGTAAAACTAGATTCACAGTCAGACTGGAAAAGAAAAAAGAAGGAAAGGGAGGGAATTCTTGCTCTGATTAGCTCCTCTTCATGGTCAAGAGCGGGGGAATGGAAAACTGCGAATTAATTATTTGCAGCTACATCATTAAGCAAATAAAGCCTCCAGCCAGCATGTGAATTAAAAGAGTGTGTTGAGCTTTGGGCTACGTCAGACTGATTTTCACTGTTGGAGACTAACAGCTGGCTTGTTGAGAAGCTCAGCCAGATGCTCGATACCATTAGACTGAAGAAACAAACATGCAGAAGGCACGCCCACAGACTCGACTGATGATAGTCAACTTTGGGGAAAGAAATAGCTGCATTCATGTTTCACACTGCCTGCGACATTTGTTTTACACGCCGATTTCATCCAGAGAAACACTCGCATTTATTACAGCATTCATTTAAATCACAGTGCATCTCCACCGGGTTGTCATAACTGCATCCTTTCCCGTTGGAGACCCTTTTATATGAAACTACTGCCGCTATCATCACTCCTAGGACTGATTTAATCCTACTGGCAACTCTGCTGTCAGACTACAAGTTGCCTTCTCAAATGACTTGCCAAGTTTATGGTACCACATATTTTTAAGTGAATACAAAATGAGAAGAACTCCTGCACACGGTTTTGCTGACTGTTGAAGATATTTATTGATTTATGATGTTTCTGTCTGTTCGACCTTCATCGGACATGATACCAGATGAAAGTGAAATATTCGGGTGCGCAGAGACTTTTTCAGTTTTTTTCCAGCATTTGTAAACGAGTATAAATGGAAGGTAGAGATTCCAGGCAGTGGTGAACAGGCCAAAGGCTGAAATTCCTCTCAGTGCGATCGTTTTTTCAGGTGGCACAGGGCTTTAAGTAGATATGCGATAGACACACACAGATATACTTGGAAAGATCAGCTTTTGACGGGTTCACAAAGAATTTGGTTTGGATCTGCGGGTGTGTATCTCTGACTGCTGTACAGGTCGTCCAGTATGCAACCATTCATAGAGTGCAATGCCTACAGTAGAATATGCATTGGAACTTCAACATTTTCCCTACAAAATATTAAATATTATAGTAATATAATAGTAAAATATTGCTCGACAGTCACTGTGAACTATTTGAAAATTATTTGAATATGCCCCCCGCCACCACCAGCGGGCCTAGCTCATTCAAACTTCTCTACATTGCTGTTTTTATCAACTATCTACTACCAGGCACCGGTAAATAAAGGGAAATATATTTCTAAATCAAGATAATACTCATTTACTACATATTTTAGTTAGCAACTATTTGAAAATTTGAAAATGGTGGCCCATTCCTACTATGTACGTGTACTACATGTGCATGTATCAGTTATTCTGTAGATACTGGAATAAATACACATTTATTTGGTGTTGTGTGGCTTTTAAAGACAACGTCAACTACAATAATCCCTTTAAGTTGTGAGCAGTTCACAATGATTTCTCAGATGCCCTGAAGAGATAACACATAAAAAGAAATTAGGATTTGTAAAATGTCAAGAAATAAATATATTTTTGTATTTCCCTCTCAGTAATCATCTTGAAATCCCTTTACAGTCACTTAAGGACCGCCTGTAGGGGGTCCTGACAGCCAGACTGGCGACCACATGGATTTAAACAGGTGCTCAACATGCAGAGTTACACACACAGACACACCCTCAGCAAATTCCATGCAAACACCGTGAATCAGATTACCAACATTTCGGGGAATGCGCCCTTTCCATCCAGACAGACTATTTGAAAGACAGAGAACCAAATAGTTAGAAAATCCACTCTTTACAAGCCTGTGCCCATGGGATTGCCTTCCCCATTTATTCACTCACCAACCCAGGGAGGCCTGAGCTGGGAGCCAGGGGGGGTGGAGGGTGTGGTGGTGTTGGTGGTGGTGCAGACTGTAATAATGACAGGATAAGCAACCCCCTGGAATCCCTCTCTCCCTAGAGGGACCAAAGCGGCTACACGTTGGTGAAATTATCTGCAGCTAAACGGCAGCTTTTCTGCTCATGCCGGTGATTTATAACAACGTCCACTGCCTCCAGGAGCATTCAAGTTCATCTGAAAATGTCAGCAAAGAAAATTGTCTAGGGAAAGGCTTCATCATAAAGCCAGATGTTTATCCAAGTATGAGGGTTTTTTATTTTGGAATGGTAAATTAGAGTGTGAGGCGGCATGCTATTGCTATATTAAGAGAGAGGGGAGATCAAACACACACGCAGTTCTATAAGAGAGATTAATGGCAAACTTTCCCCCCTAAGGGGAACCACTGAGAACAACTTTTTCTGGATGATTAGTAGTGAAATGCAGAGAACACACACAGCTCTTTGTCCTGCACCTGTCTGTCTACTTCACCTTGAGCTGTCTGCGAACCCGGTCGATGAAGAACTTCCAGCAGTTTTCTCTTGTATCCATCAATCCCGAGCTGCGCACCTCTGTCCTCACACTGCCAATGATGTTCTCCACCTCGTCGTCTGGGAACAGGTCAGGAATCTCTCCTTCGATGAATAAAACCACCCACATTACCAGTTGGAAGACCACCAAAACTGAAGCAGTCGTTGTGATTTTTTTTTTTTTTTTTCCTGCTAGACAAGTAACTTGTGCAAGAACTCTCGAGAAGTTTCTCATCTTGTTAGGATCTGAACTGACACTGAGACTCTTACATCAAATCTAGGTGTGCTAATAGACGTGTCAGCAGCAGGAGTTCATACAGAGGGCTTATGCTAATGCAGAGATCTGCTGTAAGTCTCAGCCTCACAGATGAAAGGTAGAGCAATGAACGTGTATGGACACGGCACCTAAAGATGCTCAGGATCTTAAGTTTAAATGTTTGGGCTTAATCAACCTTTATTTCATCAGTCGCTATAAGGGTTCTAACCACCCGACTAACGTAATTTTCAGTCGACAGAGATGCTTCTGCAGTTGCGAGGAGCAAATCAAGGAATATGCTTATAGAAGAAATAAAGACATCATTTTTAACCTGGAGTCTAATATTCTGTAAAGTTGGTTGATGGTTCAAACAGTAGTCAGGATTGTGGATATGAATTGAGAATAATTAAGTGATCTCATTTTATAGTCATATTTCATAATGCTATGGGATCCACCCTCAAAATGTCAAGTATAAATCTAGATGGGAATCTCAGCCTCACAGTTCCTCACAATGACGTGTTGTGGCTGATGAGTAATGCTGCAGAAATGGCACCACAGTGATTTGTTGCGGTGGCAGAGCGAAAGCATTTCTCTCTCGCAAAACATGACACGCAGTAATTAGTGAAGCCTGCTGTTACCCGATGCCAACAGATCGTTGACCAGAACGAGGAACTTCTCGTCTGCCACTTGGGCGTCAGTCATTAGGAGCACGGTGCCAATATTCTTCACGCCAGCTTTGATGTAGAGGGATGCCAGGTCACTCTGGGTGACAGGGAGAGAGACAGACATGGAGTGGGAGAGTGGTGCACGTAATGAGATTGGGCTGTGAGAGGGCTGAAGATTTGTTATTTTGCAGTGATACATGTTTGAGACCTGAATCACTGTGTGGATTACCAGTACTGTGTTTACATACTGTGGGGATTAGGTCTATATTTCAATCAGATACACCTCTATGCTTAAATTGAAACATCACCTGGCTGTAAGAAACTTTATATAACACCTAATATGACTCAGAGGGGCACTTTGCTGTTTTTCAGCCAGCTTTATGTGACTACAATGTCATTGGCCACTTTTCTTCCCACCTTTCCGCAGCGAGAGCTCCCCACTCGTCATCCAGCTCTCCTCTGCCAGATGACGTGACATTTACCAGCTCCAGGGCTGTTGTCTGATCGCATAACTGACTTAAGAATAAAAAGATTACTGTTATTTTACTGTGTGAAATAGCCCTAACAGCCCTAGAGCCCGGCTGCGTCATCGGGCCGACGATAAGCTTGACGATGAGTGGGCTCTCAGTGCAGGTGACACGAAGGAAAGGTAAACATCGATCATCTGCATATATTACCAACAATGTAATGAGACAAAGGCGGTTGAAAATCGGCAGGCAAAGTATCCCTTTAATTGAGTTGTTCGGATGAGTGTTTTTGCAGCGTGGTATGTCTGTGTAATCCTGCACCAACCTTCAGGTCAGCTATACTGTAGCCTTTCCTCAAGGTGATCTGGAAAACCTCCACATTGGAGATGAAGGCAGCCAGTCGGGTCAGACTCTGCTTGCCACTGCCGCCCACTCCGACCAGCAGCGCATTACCCCGCGGAGACTCCAGGATTCTGTTTATACGGCAGCTACATGTGGAGGTTGCAGACAGTCGGGGGAGGGAATGGTGTGAGGGAGGAATCCGTGGAAGGGTGAGACGAAAGGTAGGGGGGGGGAGGCAAGTCGGATAAAGACTGAATGTGAGTCATAAGACAAACAGAAAAAGACAAACAAACACAGGTAGTTTCTGTCTCCTCTCTCTGCTTTTATACTGCCCGTTATTTTGTTTCATTCAGATGTATGAACTGTGTTAAACACTAGATTCATTCGTACCGAGAATCTTTTGCCTTCAGTAAAACAAGACGAATGTTCCTCACATCCAAGTTTACAATCAAGTGATTTCATTTTAATTTTCGGTGCTTCACTTTGGGGGAAAATGCCAACACACTTCAACACTACTTGAGCACCATCTGACACTTTAACCGTTTAAAGTGTCTAACTCAACTGTTTATAGCACAGTTTTAATGTTTTAGTTGACATCTCAACTTTCATCTTTTATTTCTAATACTAATTCAGGTACTTTCACTGCTGACATATAAAGTGACGACTCAAGCCTCTGTGGGGCTTAAACTTTAAGTTCAATCGCCTTCAGCAATTACACCAGATTAGACTTGATCAGTTACAACTGATCTATAGTTGCCAACTGCAGTACTTTCAGCTAGCACCTCAGCTCCACTCAAAGACTCCACTTTGCCACTTAGCACTACTTCACTGCTTCCGCTTCAACTCTAAAGGTTCTTCAGCGGCAACTCCATACGTCTCCATTAACTTCAATAACATTTCACATGCAAACAATGAACACTTCAAGATATTTTAACCTTCTGCGCCTGCAATTTGTGAGCAGACAAAGCCTTCAGTACATTTGTTAGTCATCTTACCCATTAATACAAGAGCCTGACTCTTACTGTAATCTGTCTGGCAGATCATTCAGCTAACAATCATGCTAACATTTTAGGAAACACTATGTTGAGAATCAAATAAATTAAAAGATTGACCTTTTGAAACAAGCTGTGAGTCGTTTTTATTATACGACTTACGGATTCACATTTTAGTTTTAGCTTTAGTGAGGTGTATCTTTAGAATATCCTCTTCTTGCTGAAGGGACCGTCTAGTTCAAACCAGCACATTATCGTTCGTATGCCTCCATAAACAGTCATTCAAAGCTGGTGCACCTTTACATATGCTACATATTTCCATTACCATTTGAGTCCTTTTCTTCACATCACTGGAAAGATACTATATTTTTCTTGCTGTCAACAAATCCCACTTAAGAAAAACTAATCCAACAATGCATTTGCCATTCCCTACCCCGTCTGTGAGTCTCAGCTCCAATCCCACCGGTTCCTAATGCAGCCATAAATCTTCAAAAATGGTACAGAAATATTTTGTTTCATTTTTTAAAAAGGCTATGTAGTTTCTAAAACAAGTTGGCACTGCAGATTTCAGCAAACATTACTCAAACAGGAGGAAATGGTGCTTTTGATGGGGACTATTTTCAACTGTGGATTAACACACATGGTGCACAACAGCCCTCGGACGTACGAGGGATTGACCACCCCCTAACATGGTTCCAGGGATTCCAAAACTTCCACTCACATGTGAGCCATGGCATCCTCAAACAGCACCAGGTTCAGTGTGGCGTTGACCTCATTGTAGCCGTCCAGCACCTCTAGCAGGGTTTTACTGAGGGCGCTCCAGGACTCTGCAGCCATGTACCTGGCCTCCCCCAGCCCACGGGCAAAGTGGCAGTACAGGTTCATCTCCCTGGTTTGCTCCAGAGTCTCGTCCACGTCCTCGGGGAGGGACACACACATATTGCAGTGGTAAACATACAGACCCACACACTGCCCCTGTCAGCATAACATTAGTGTTAAGCTTAAACAGTGTGGACAGGGACACAGCTGAATATCACAGCTGTGCAGAGGGTGACCTAGTTCATTTTCACCCTGGCAACTGCTGGGCCCTGCATATTTCACTGGAGAGACTTTTCTGTGTCTCTTCACGATGCTTGTTTTCCCTCCTAAATTCCACAGGCAAAATGTAGGTGCAGTTAAGCAGGCAGTGGGTGAGATAAATGAGGGCAATTCTTATAAATTCTTAAATATAATGGTCTGGCACAGTCTTCATTGTCACTGCATCAAGTGCACTTTCTTACAGTGCAACGGCCTCTAAAGACTTGTCTTGTTTGCATGTAAAAATGGCAAGAAAACATGCTGCATATTGGTCTGTGGCACAGGAGCAAATTGTCCTAAGTTTACCGAAGGTGCCAACTCTGAATAATATATTCTAGAGTGGGTAGTATTATTCTCTCTCCTTCTCGTTCTCTTTCTGTGGGTGTGTGTACACATATAGTTGTCAGGTTCTTCATTGTGGCATGACTAGTGTGCATGCAATAGAGCCACAGAGGGTAGTGAGGGGAGCAGTGGACAGAAAACCATTAAAATGTTTTCCAATTTGCCGGGCTGACAGCGCAGACCCTGACAGCCAGACCCCCATACCACGCTGATTAATATTCTCTCCAACCCTCTCCTGGCCCTCCGCCCTACCGCCGCCCCCCACCCAGCCTTCCTTTTTCTCCTCGCTGTGTTGGCCACTGATGTCCAGGTCCAGACACAGAGCAGGCAGCCTAATGATTTCCCCCTCCTCCTCCCCATCCTCCAGCCTCCCGTTCCTGTCTTCCTCCACTGAACTTTGTAAAACTCTCACCTCATAGAACTTTTTCACTGTGTCGGCCTGCAGCTTATCAAAGACCTGGAAGTCCTGCTCCTCCACCAGCTTGTCTCTGTAGACCCTGTTGGACTCGTGCAGGTAGATTTTCAGCAGGTCCGGAGGGGCTCTCAGACACTCACCGGTACAGAAGAGAATGCCCTGGGCAGAAAAGGGAGAGGGGAAGGCTTAGAGTTTCATTCCAGGGGCTTATTTGGTCCATTTACACCACAACAAGGAGGGAAATGCAGCACAGTCACTGTGGGTAAATCAATGGATATTGAGTGGGCAAGCTGTTAGTAGGTGTGTCAGAGAAATTCTGAAAATAATGGCAGTGCTTTTCTTTCATCTGACTGCCTCAGAAGTATTGCTGCATGTGGAATTAAGTTCTGTGGGCAGGTGTCGGATGGAGGAATTGTGAAAATTCAGAAAGAGTCTGCATACGACTGAAAAGCTTCAAAAGATTGTACATTTTCAAAAAAGACAAAGGCCATGTCTGAAATACGTCCCTATTTACTAAACAGTGCACTGTGTTTGAAAAAAAATCCCACAACGGAATATAAAAAGTGTTTTCCATGGAAGCAAGCTAATGTTCAGCAGGCCTTACTGTACAGTGCTCTTTAGCAGGTTTACAATGGTCACCATCTTAAATTAGCATGTTAGCGTGCTAACTGGCACTAAACAGGGACAGTTGAAGCTGGAGGGAAAGTCATTAGTTCATAAGATGTAATGGTTGTATGTATTAGGTCAAAAACCAAAGTACAGGATGAACTGAGATTTTGACTTCATGATGGTACCAGGCGAAAATGGGGTGCAAAGCTAAGGGATCATTGAGTCAATATCATTCATCCCCTGGGAACCATGAAAGTTTGTATCAAAATCTGTGGCACCTCTTGCAGATGTGGAGCTATTTCACGACACAAGAGAACATTTTCACCTGCTGGTGATGTTCTGTAAAAAAACTCAGGGGATGAACCAAATCCTTCAGATTCATCCTCTGGCCATCGTGAATGTCTGTACCAATTTTCACGGCTGCCCATCCTATAACTGTCGAGCCATTTCACTAAAAAACAACAACTGAGCCTCTTGGTGGGGCTAGAAAAAACGGGATTGCCAGTGTCCGTAGGCTTAACCCAAGGGCATGGCTGAAAATAGATGGGCTGTTCTGTTTGCAATTCATACTTTTTTTTTTTCAGTCCTCTGCTCCACAAAAGCCAAAATAAAAACTGAAAATCACGAAAAACGTGGGCAGATCAGTTATTAGTCAATGATTGATGATTAATGTGTCTCTAGGAGGCTTGTGTGACATGCTGGCTTTCCCACAGGGCCATTCATAAAGCAGTCGGGCAGAACGCGGCGCAATCTCGGTGCCTCACAGAACAGGTGCCGTATAGGATGAGGACGAGGACAAAGAGGCGCCCAGGCACTGTTTGTTCCCCTCTGCGCACTGTCACCCAGGAGGCAGAGGCAGAGGCAAGCAGATGTTGTGTGTTTCCTGCCCCAGAACTCACTCTAATCAACAGAATCATCTCCAGGGGTAAAGCCAGCTGAATCTGATCTGCCTTCATATCTGAGCTCGCTGAATGTGACAATTGGCTGCTAAATCCACTGTGTAATGGTGCAGATGGGAGGTGTGCCCGTGTGTGGGGATATCTGCGTGGATGTGTGTGCCGAAGATTCAGACTGAGCCAGAATTATCGCCGCTACTCTAGATCTACAAAAGCCAAGATGTTTTCCACAAGTATGTGTGAATGATCTAATCCTCTTGACTTTTAATAGATCTGTCTTTTTTCTCCTCCATTTCATTGCTTAATGGTGTCAATCATGACACCCTGCATTTATTGTGTAAACCTGTGCCTGAGCTAAACAAAACACCATATGGCAACTCTATATAGCAGTCATACTTGCAGGCTTAGCTGTTCGTTGTACCAATGGAACAAGCGGCAAAGCGTTAATAAACTGAGAGAGTGAGAGAGAACTTTGTTTTCCTTCTATCCCGCCAACTTTGGCAGACTCGCCCTCTCTGTCCCTGATCTTTCACTGCTTTGTTCAACTCAGAGGAGAGGGATTAGAGAGTTCTGTGTCGGCATGTATCTGTCGGTCTGTCTGTCGCGCTGTCTGGAGCGGGCATGCTTTCCTCATGGCCTGACAGCTGCTCTGAACCCCAAACAATGCCCCCCCCCCACTAACAAATGCCCCCAGCTGATCCACGGAACATCATACAGACATATTGTGCAGTCAGTACAGTTTGCCTCTCTGCACTGCAAGTCTCATGTACGCTCTTTCTCTCCCCTTCCCTCGTCTGTTTGTCCTCCTCTTTCACTTCTTCCATCTTTCCCCCCCCTATCCCCCACCTCGCCTCTTGAGCTTCGAGGAGCTCATTTGGGCTGACGTGGAGAAGACAGGCCCTCCGGATATGCCCGCTGGTCAGGGCAGAGAATGAACATTGGCAAGAGTACTTTGACAACGCTCCCAGTCGGATGCCAAATGTTTGTCCTGACCTATAAGTGGAATTTGGCTACTGGACGTGACTTATAGTGTGTCTGATTTAACATCCACTAGGCATAATGATCAGCCACATGTTTGGAGAAAGCACAAATCTATAGACACAGACCATATGAGGGAGAAAGACTGCAATAAAAAAGTGGAAAGGGACAAATTTGAAAAAGTAGTGGAGAAAAAGGGGGAAAGAAAGGAAATTAGCTGACATTAGCCTCTACTTACTATTCAACAAAAAACCCTAACCTGAGAATTTTGTCAGCACATAACAGCAATAACATTCTCATAAAGATGCAACCTCGAGTGTTGTCTAGACCTGCTTGTTCTGTCACATTTAAAAACACCTTTGCAAGGAGTGTTGCAAGCTCTCTGAGCCCAGTTTTCTGGCTCATTAGAGCTGATGAGACAGTTGCCTTTGGCTCCATCTCTGAGTTTCAAAGTTTTACAAAACAAAGTGAATCACAAAAAGACCCCCAATTATTTCAGCTGAGACAAACATCTGAAACGTCAAGCCAGAAAACACTGTGACAACCATTTAGGACTCATGCTCAAAATTAGAGGAAGCGTTTGTACTGCTTCGCCAAAAGAATTTCCCACTTCTGAAGGTGTAAAGGAGGTACCGGAGGGGTGGGGGGTACAGCTGAGGCAGAGCTATGAGCGGAGAGGCTGCCCACCTCTTCCCAGCTGTCCTAAGGTGTTAGAGCTGAAGAAGTTAGGTAGGAGAACTTCAAACGAGCTCCAAAAGTCCGTTTCTGGTTTTCTTTCTATTCTCTCTATCAAATGAGAGAGGAACAGTGGGAGAGCTTTGACACTTTCCTCTCTTTGGCTAGTGGACATACAATTGTGCTGCGCAGAGCCCTTAAAAAAACTATGACAAACAGGCAGAATGGCCTCTTCACACTTGCTTCAAAGTGTTGTAGTGTGGCTAAACTTCCTACTGCTTCAGGGCATCTAATCAACTTATAATAATGGCTAAAATTATAATGGAAATATCCATCCTTCCATCCATCCATCCATCCATTACCTATACCGCTTATCCGTCAGGGTCGCGGGGGAGCTGGAGCCAATCCCAGCTGACTTTGGGCGAGAGGCGGGGTCACCCTGGACTGGTCGCCAGCCAATCACAGAGCCAACAACCACTCACGCTCACACCTACGGGTAATTTAGAGTCACCAGTTAAGCTAACCTGCATGTCTTTGGATTGTGGGAGGAAGCCGGAGTCCCCGGAGAAAACCCACGCAAGCACGGGGAGAACATGCGAACTCCACACAGAAAGACCTTCCTGCTGTGAGTGCTAACCCATAATGGAAATACGGTTAATATTAACATACTTAAAGACACAGTGAAACGGCATCATCAAGGCGTCGAAATGCTTACACCAAAGTGGTGGTTGAACGGTTTCACAGTGTCTGAAGGCCTCCTCCCCAAATGAACGACAATGATATAGCATTAAAGGAAATATGGCATCTATGTTTTCTTATTTTTGAGGAGGGTTACAGTCTCCTCATCTCTCCACACAGATCTGATGTATTTCGTCTGCTGCTCAGTGGAGCGGACGTTTAAGTTCCACGCTACAGCTACTAGCTCAGCTGTACACACTCTGGGGTTAGTCAACCAGTTGTCAGTCTCTGCCCGCATCTTCGACAAAGCACCCTTGGCTTCTAACCTACTAACAACAAACTCCTTTTACATTACACAAAGTCATTTTTATCCATTGTGATGTAAAAGATATTGATTAGTGCAGCTTTAAAGAAGTGAATATGAATATTTCTGTATCATGCAATGATAACAACTTAGAGCTGCCTTTGTAAACTCCTAGATGGAATTATGAAAAATGACGTTCCTACAGCTGAGTGGCTTAAAGCATTAATTATACAACGAAGTGTGTTAAATGAGAGAGCCTGCCCTCCATGAAACCGTGGAGGATTTTGACAGAAATATCACCCAAAACCTTCTCCCTTGACAGTGTTCGTGCTCTGATATTATATTCATTTAAATACATTAAATCATCACTAACACCCGTGGAAGTGCAAATCCATTCTATTTTCTGTTACACTTATTTCAGACTTATTTCCAGTTTCAAGACCCAGCTCTTAAATCAATAATAATTTAGATGAGAAATTACTGACGAAGCCTGGCTCTTTCCATGTGGGAAGCAGAGCCGTAAAAACAGAGAGAATCAAGGCAAAATATCTACGTCCTTGTTTGAAATGGAAAGGTGAGTAATATGAAAAGACTCACAACTTTTTCCATTTAACTTCTGACATTTAATTGTGAAAAGATTAACCTGAGGTCATGCTTCTGAAAGAACGTCTACGTAGATAAATCTTTCTGGTATATTCTCCATCTGTCTGTCACCTGGAATATGTTAGAGAGGTCTCGCAGGTTGAAGATGTAGTGGAACTTGACTGCGGTGGGGAGGAAGGTGGACGAGACACGCTGGTGCAGGGCAAGGGCCAGCTGGACCAGGGCGGGGCAGCTCTTCTGCAGGGCAGCGGCGAAGCCCTCCCCTCTCAGGTGCTGAGACAGGATGGAGGCGTAGATCGTGCTCAGGGCCTCGGCTCCAGGAAACGACAGGGCAAAGACAGAGAAGTGGCGCTACGGAGGGAGAGACGGCATAGAAGGAGCAATGGTGAATGTGTTGTTCATCATCAACGATTCATTTCTCTTCTAGACTTACCACAAAAGTCACCTTCAAATTCAAATACATGCTCATTCCACATACATGCTATACATGTATGTGTGTGTGTGTCATCGCTTCACTCCTATGAGAAAGCTGGGGGGGGGGGCACAGAACACTTCAAGGGTGCATCTTATTACCCTCTTGTACGCATACCGACGCCAGCTCTCTTAGCCAAATCCTAATTTTTTTAATTACCCAATGTTGGTAGTTTCATTTAAAAAGTCCAATATCTAGTCTACAGTATATTTTCAGAAACAGAACATTTTATCAGTTGGTAAAAGGATAACTCATCTTCAGGTGAATTTGAATTAGTTGAAAAAGAACTTTTAATTACCTCAGAAATGATGTTGGTTTCTCCTCTCTTCAGTTAAATAAGTTTAGAGTGAAGAAGCTCAGAGATCCTCATGTCCTTGAGGTGTTTAGACTTCAATCACAGGAGAGCAGCTTTATAATGGCCTTGTTTTAGTTAAGATACAGTTTGGATTGAGCCACAGAAGCAAAATAATACGACGTTACGTTAGATAAAGACTACAAGATTTAAGCATTCCTTTGTTCCTGCTGCTATCACAGAGTTTAACGGCTACATACAGCTGCTGGCACTGTTGCACCATTTGTAAATGTCTAATTATGTCTCATGATTTAAAAGGTACACATTAGGTACTTGGGGGTCACATTTGCGTGTGTGTGTGTGTGTGTGGCATTTTTATTTATGGAGAAAGTCTAGACGGGAGAAGCCCGTAGGAGTTCGACTCTTAGTTGGCAATGTTGTTTACATATCCAAAGAGTGCGGTCGATGTGTCATTTATTAATGACTCCCTCATCATCCTCCTCCTCCTCCTGATCTGAGGCAGGTGTGGGTGGAGGCAGTCCCACATTCTCACCCATGTGAGACTTGTACCCACAGAGAAAGTCCTCAGCAGAAATACAGCAGCAAAGATCGTTCGTATAAACGGCTTGTTAATGATGACTGTCCTCTGCCAGTAACAAAGGCAGATTTTGCATGATGTTGTTACAAGGCTAGAAGGTATCTTAGAAGGGGGCAGGGTGAATTCTGGGACATATAAAACCACGGTTTGTTGCTGGTTTAGGGGAAAATCTCTTTCACTGTTAATCATTCAAGACCTGAAAATATTCTATATTTTATTCTATATTTGTCTTACTGTCAAAAAATCCCATCAAAACAAACACCAACAACAAGTATTGTGTGTGTGTGTGTGTGTGTGTGTATTAAAGCCTGATAATCTTCCTCCTACGTGTCATTGAGCTTCATTGTTTTTCAAAACCTTAAAAACACATCAGTGAGCCAAACTGGGTGCACTGGGCAACATGGTTCTTCATTACCATGAACACACACACCCTTGTAGTGTATTTAGACTCAGCCCCACATGCAGAAACCTGCTGCCAGAAATACTGACTAGAGTCCAAAACGTCATTTAATCCACTGCTGAAACGAGTCCCCAGCAAGAACTACAGTGAGACCCTGTTAGGTAAAGTAGCGCTTTTTAAAATGAAACTATGACTAACCCATTTTTAGGCTTGGGATTTGTAGACAATGAAATAAGACTCTAAATTAATGGCAGCCTTGCCCTTTAATCATGTTTAAATGTTATCACATAAGCAGGCCTTAATCACAGGCAGATCGCAAAACTCTCGCACTTGTTTTGGGACCACTCGTGTGTGTGTGACTCAGATTATGATATTTAGACAATACACACACACACATTCATCCAAAAACCTGACAACTACCAGGATGCAGGTAAACTAAGTAATGTCATGTCTGAGTCATCTTATCAGACCGATGTACGAATAAGAACGCACTGACGCCGAATGAACACACGAACAGTTATTGTGGCATCCAACCTCTACCACTGTGTTTTAGTCTGGTAAAGTTTTGATACGTCAAATCGGTTCAGCCTGCGATGCCTCACAAACACATGAACAGACCGATAAGTACGCAAACAACGTGCCACCTCCCTCAGGCACGCCGGGGTGATTTCCTAAATACTGAAGTGCTGTGTCAGAATTTCCATTTTGTTTACGTTTCATCTAAATCGAATCAACTGTGCGTGACTGGCTTCACCAATGAATGAAGAAACAAACACAAAGAACACACGAAGAAACAATACAACGCAATATATAACAATTCAGTTTTGCTAAAAAAAAAGAAGAAAGAAACCAAAGCAGCATATTATGTCACAAATATATAGAAAAGATGATGATAAAATGATAACATGTGCAAGAGGAATTAGTGCACATGTAACCTCAGCATTGTGTTACATAACCAGTGGAACACAATGTGCTGTAAGGACATGCTGTATGTGTGTGTGTGTGTGTGTGTGTGTGTGTGTGTGTGTGTGTGTGTGTGTGTGTGTGTGTGCGAATATGTACTTGCAGTCGTGGATTGATGGTGAAGCTGCCGGCTGTGGGGTTCATGCAGGACACGTACTGAACGCTGTGTATTTCCTTCAAAAGCAGCTTATTACGGTCATACCTGGAAGTACACACACACACACACACACACACACACACACACACTCATCATTTAACAGCCTCGCATGTACACAAATACCCACCCCACACCCGCACATCTTCCTCCCGTTTTTTGCCGATATGGACGCCTCAGCTCCCACTTAAGCTGGCGTGGCTCAGTAGCATCCTCCTTCCTCTCAATTTCATACCTGAAATCCTCCCAGCATATCTCTAATGGGCTGACCGTGTCTAAGCCAGTCAGCCTGTGTCTGACGCAGTGGAACCATGTTCAGAATGGCCTCACTGTGTCACAGAGATGAGCAACAAAATCCTTTTAAGGGGAATCATACAACCCTGCTCTCACATTTGACTTCTGACACTCATAAAAGTTGTAGCATATCACTACTGAGGCGGGGATCTTTCTGAATACTAAAAGGGAAATGTTTTCAGTGGAGGAGCTGTTCCTTTGAATTATTAGGGAATTGAACCCATCAGCTGCTGGCACTCTATTATCTGAATTATCCTTTTCTATGCTAAGACATGGAGAAATTGCCTGGGCCTGTCCATCATTTCAGGAAATAAACTGAGGTACAATTCCAGTCTAACATCATCCTCTTTAAACAGTCAAGGCGTGTACTCCTGTTTGCTCATGTATATAGAGTCCTACCAGTGGTTGTAGTCCATGTGCTGGCGTATGAGTGTGTGAGGTTGCACAGTGCCATATGCATCCACCTCAGGCATATTCATGTCGTCAATGAAGTAGATCAGTCTTCTGCTGCCTGGAGGTCCGTAGTTGCGCCCTGCTTTCTTCTCAAGGGGCTTTTCCAACACCGCTGTGTGAGACAGGAATGGACGAGCAGAGGGCAGAAATGTGGGAAAGAAATGAATGAACACTGAGAAAGATGTGATTGGAAAGCAATATTTGTAGGGTAGTTTTGAGTTGAGAGTCACAGGTCACTGCGGCAACGGTCTTCAATTCAAAAACAGCCAACAAATTAGAGCTTTTGAGCAGAGCAGAGATGTCATCTTCCGACCTCACAACAAAAACAGTGATGGTTGCAGCTGCACAGGCTGCTGCAAGTTGGTTTTAAGAAATAATGAGTCTTGAATTGGAATACTCCTGTGATCAACACGACAAATGTCACTGGCTAGGGCCAAAACAAAATGGCAATTTAGTCTTATCATCAACTACTTTAGAGAATGGACAGCATCCAACATCAACAACATCTATCCATAGACACATGATTTGGTAGAGGAAACACAGTGCTCTAACTGTAAGTTAACAGGGGGTTCAACTGGAACCGATGTTCCAGAGTAGAAAATCACTCACGCAATTTCAACGACAGGCTAATCGGAAACAAATATATGAAGCGGTGATAGCGGAAAGCTTGGTGAACAAATGCACATTTCCAACCTTGGAGCATTGCAGATGTGGTGTAATAGTTAAACGGGACATTTTTAATCATGTATTTTTCTGCGTCCAGTGATCCCAGTTTGTCCCCGACCAGGACAGACTTCCCCGTCCCAGCGTTCCCGACCAGCATGACGGGTCGGCGGCGTTCCAGGAGACGGTCCATGAAGTAGCGAATTCTAATGGTCTCTGTGGTGTGGACTAGACATGCCTGCACATGGAAAACATACATATATGTATATACAGCAAATCAGTCCTGTGTGAAATCAGTGCAATTCCACCAAAAAAAAAAAAAGCTTGAATACTCGTAAACAACCTGTTGTACCTGAAGCGGGGTATCCATATCCATTTCAAACTTGGGCACCATCTTGGACCAGGGTTCAAACTTCTTGCTCTCAGTGTCGATGTAGTAATCAAACACGGTGCCCTGAGATGGGAACTTGATGGTTTTGAACTCGGCCACCCACCACTTGCTGAACTCCACTCTGTAGTCGACCAGCTACACTCACACAGAGCACACACGCAGAGACACAGAGGGTAGGCTGAGCGGTCAATACTCTAAAATGACTTCCTCTCTGCTGCCCCCCCCCGCCCCCCCTATACAGTAGCTATGGATCCGTGCGTTTGATTTACACTGGTGTGAGTACAAACCAGACGACAAATAAATGGCGACAACATAGAGATGCAGCCACAGCAGTTGAAGGGTAGAAAATGAGAGATGGCAGGCCTATCTATCCATCTGTCTGATTCAGACAGTGAAGTAGCCTCATCACCTGCTGGTTGGCAGCTCCTCGCCTTCCTCTCTGCCTCCCCAACCCTCGGTACCTGTCTCCTCTATTCACAACCAACTCTCAAGTCAATAAAACCACTTAGCATTTAAATGCATCTGTGATGGGAAAATAAAGTGGAGTACATTTGTACCGAGGGGAGAGCAGTTTTATCCCATAACTTAGATGGACGCGCTTACTGTACGGCGCTAACTGGATTGCTTAGCAACTGCTCGCCATGACTCTCGCCGATTTAAATTCAGCCGGCCTGTGTGTTGTTGAACGGGAATTGAGTCCACTTCATTTTCAGATGGAGATCTCTCCCTTTTCAAAAACCTGCCGTTTCTTCGACTGGAAATAACTTTCAAATGACTTTTCATAGACACACAAAGTTCAGTTGCATAAAAGCCATCAGGGCTTGAATAGTACCGAGGAATACCCATAATGCAAGTGCAGGGAAGAGTTATGAGAAAAAAAATCATTCAGCTGTTTCAGTTATGTTCCATTCTCTTCCCCTTTATGCAACCACTTAGTAAGCGTCTCACATGCCTAGAGGCCTACGCAGTACCTGGTCCTGGAACATGGCTCCCCCAAAGGCCCAGACCGCAGCAAAGACAAAATAGAGCTCATAAAGTTCCTTGGCACAGTCTGGCGGGGTGTTTTCTGGAGTCAGCAGACACTCCAGCAAGTAGCACAGCATCTGGACCATACTCTGCTCAGGGATAGGGATGATCTTCTTAAACCTGAGCAGAGAAAGACACATTACATCACCAGATTGTAGCCTTACCGCTGACTTGTGTTCCTCATTTAGCACGCAAAGTATCGGCCGAAGGCAGAAAATAAAATGTAAGAATATGGTTTCATCTTATCTAATTTGGAACTTTTTCCCCTGATTTAACAGAAAAAAATACAACTTTTCAGAAAGCGGATGACTAATGTGTCTATGAATATCTACTGTATGTGGCATTATGGTTCTGTACAGTGGTGCAATTTCTAGATTTTTGGCGTAGCAATGAGGACAAAATATTCCTCCTCCCCGTCTCCCTCCTCTGCTTCCTGTTTTTGTTGTCTGCTCCAATAACAGTGGTGATGGAGGTGCTGGAGGAGGCGAGTGGTCTTGTACAATAGAATGCGGGATGGCATCCAGTTCTTCTGAGTCAGTCCCTGTTTGCTTCGGCCCACTTTTGCACAGTCCCTCCCCATGTTACGTCACATCCCAACATCCTGCGTCAATGACCGTACAAATGTCCTTTCGTGGTGACACAGAGCAGAGCTGAGGAGCTGTGTTACCTTGATCTGAGGGTATCCAGGCAAGTGGGGAGGTACTTGTCAAACAGTATGGTCAGGTTGGCCTTCTCTGATTGGACCTCCCTCTTGTCGATCCAGCTGGACACTGGCGGGTTCCAGCCGAGGTCTGCTGGGTTTATGTACAGGATGCCTGGAAAGAGAACACATTTAGTGATGACAATGCCAGCGCACATGGCTCTTTTAACCCGTTATGGCTCCCTGGGGCAAAAATGTGTTGTCGGGCAGCTTTTCTCCACCCCCACACCTCCTGCTTGTATATATGCGCCATGTCACCTCCAAGTACAATACAGGCTGTACCAGTATTCGACACCCAGAAAGCAAACTGTGCTCCTATGCCGGAATACTACATGGCCTCAGGTTCTGTGTGCATCAGTTAGTTTAAGACAATTTGTACACACAGAACACAGGAATATATACCAGTGAGAAGGGATGTCACTTCTTTTGAAAAAAGTTCAAACAAATGAGATCAAACACATCATTCGCTCACATGCATTTGTACACAGCCCTCATAGACAAATTCCTACATTTCATTGAACGACACTTGCTACAGTAATTAGCACTAAAGTAAAAAAGGATGAGGCAAAGAAAGGAAAGCAAGGACTACCTGCTCTGGATACTGTAGCGGGGGTAGCGGTGCGAAGGTGGCTGATCTCAAACACCAGCCTCATGGTGGGGTTCAGGGGGATCCTCTCATTACTGGCCAGAGTCAGCACCTGACAGGAGGAGACGGCATGTTTGCACACAGTGGACTGTAGATATGACTGAAAGAGAGCGTGGGTTTTTTTTAGCTGCCTTTTACACATTCTTAGCCTGGATTATGTCACTTTCTGTTCTCCTCGGCTGCTTTCGCTATTTTTGGCGTCACGCACACACGCCGTCATTTATTGTCTCACTCAGAGTACAAATAGTTTACTACTCTCTCGCATCGGCGATGAGTCAACCACATCTTTCTATTGTATATATATATGAATGCTGATTTAGTGAGCTGCAGACAGTGAAAATGTGTGACCTTAGTCTTTTTCATACTGAATTAAAGACCATGTATTCATAAACACAGACACGCACAACTCGCTCACACCTTGTTGTCATCCATGACTGTGTTGAGTGACTCAATCCACATCGGGTCAATGTCTCCGTCCAAAACAATCCACTTAGGTCCGCTGTGACTTATATTGGCTAGTTCACGCATTATACTGGAGAAAAGGCCTGCAGGGAGAAGCATTTCACATTTTAGTCATTAAATATTTTGTACTCATCAAACACTGTTGCTGCAGGACTCGGTGATCACCGTCTTTCCACTCTCTGGTTGCCGGGTTGATGATGCCAAAAAGCTCGTCATTAGTCACAGCCTTTGGGTTGAGGTCCGCCCACACAGGTCTGCGCTTCATGTTCTGATACGTCCTTTGGAGTGACCTCATCACCTGGCTCTTTCCCGTGCCCGCGTTCCCGATCACGAACACAGAGTGACGCACCGCCAGCAGCTCCTCCAGCTGCACCACCTAAACACACACAACCAAACGTTTGTGCTGTGCTTTGTTTATATCACATGAAGGACACTGATGACACGGTGTACACCTAGACACTGAACCTTTTTACAGGATAATGTAGCTTTTCATGGGCCACTACACTGTTTCACTCAGTCTACTGCACCTCCTTCCTCATGTTCTGCTTTATGGTGAATATAAAGTGATGCAGAATGACGGGGTTAGTACACTGGCTTAGTACGCTGTTCACACGCTACGATAAATGACAGCAGTGGTCTTCTGGAAGGACAGATATCTGCACTCTCATTATTCTGTGTTTGCACACTTAAAGGGCCACTCTGCCTAGTTTACACACAAAGATCAGTTTACTTGTCATGTCTTCTAATCTTTCTATGAAGACCAAATGTGTTCAGTATTGAAATTTATATTAATACATACAGACAAAATAAATATTATATAAATATGAAGATGGGAAATGAACATTTTGTTTTATTTGCTTTCATAAGTCCTTATCTCTGTCAGTGAAGGCAAGCAGGCCAGAGGCAGTAATGTGATTGGTTGTTGCTTTGGTCTGAATGTGCAGACGGCCAATCACAACAACTGTCTCAACCCTGTCTGCGTTGATTCACAGACAAGAGCTTATAAGGTGTCCCAAAAGTCAGTTTGCATACTTGGAAAGATGTGCTTTCATTGGATAGTATCCCCCCACAATGTAATACACAAAGGACGTGGAAGAGCTGCCAAAAGCCCTAACAGCTTGGCTTGAGATTACAATTGATATATGACAGAGAGCCGGTGTTACAAAATGGTGGAGTGCTGTTTGTAAAAGACAAACATACCACCATAAAAGGTGTTTTTTTTTTTTTAAAACATGTATTTACAAAAAAACTGACTTATTTCATGTTATTTCATTAAAGCAGAAGAAAACAGTAAAATGTGCATTCATGTACCAGTTTAAAGAGCAGAGAGTCGCTGGTTTGTAACCTATTAGTGATCAATTCATTTTTAAATCATCCACACTGTTTTCTCAATAACCATACTTGCACAGTTTCTCCAGTGCTGAGGATGTCATGTGTCATATTTAAGTGCTTCATGTTGAACGTTAAACCCTAAAAATGAACACACACACACACACACACACACTTGACTTTTTCCTTGAATTGCAGTGTAATATTTTCAGTCAGTTCAGGTACGTGAGGTGACACAACAGAGAGCATAATGGAATAACAAAACAGAAAAAAAAAAAAGGAGAGAGAGATTTCCTCCCCACTTCCACTCAAACACACAGATGGCAAGCTCAATCAATGCCATCGACCGGGCTCCTAGCGGCTCCTACTCACCATCCATTCACCCGGAGCGCGGGCCGCTTTACACTCTCAAAGGCCCCGGCTGATTACTGCTTTGATGTGGGGAGGGCTAATGCTAGCACAGGCTAATGCTAAAGGTATGCTGTCTCTCTCACCTCGCCTGCCCCTCCTCCTCTTTGTTTGTGAGGCCAACCTTTTGATTTCAGACAAAGACAGTAAAAGTTCAGGCTCTGGGGGTGGACGGTTGTTATTGACCGCTCTCCCATTCTCTCTCTCTCTCTCTCTCTCTCGCTCGCTCGCTCGCTGTGTTTCGCTTCCTCTTTGTTTATTTCTGTGGCTGTCTCTCACAATGTCAGGGTTAAGTGGCATGGTGCAGCGCCAGCCTCCATTGATGGAGCGTTATTATGTGGTTCCCGTGTCTATTTGACCTGAGGCAGATTGCACTTATTTCCCCTGGTCCTGCGTTCATCTGTCTCTGACATATACCGCCTTCTATTGTGCATGTGTGAGTGTGTGTGTGTATCTAGATGTAACATAATGACTAGAATTAGGTCAGCAGCTTGGGCACCTGAACTCTCATCGCAGCCAACCGTTGGCTTTCTGCAATATTTGCCCGATTCATCCAGATGCTGCAGACTTTTTTGACACTAATGTGTATTTCCCAGTGGAAGATTATGACGTGAGGTAAATAGCTTTTGGAAAGAACTAAGATAAATCTAAATGAAAGTGCTACAACTGTAATATCTGTCTAAGTTGTTAAAGATGAAGCCCCCCTTTAGGGACTTTGCTTGTGCTTCACAGACAACTTGTGATTGTGTTTACCTTCATCCGGCTCTGTAACACTCACATTTTTTGAGTTGTAATCAAAACAGAATCTGATAAAGGGCAGCAGACAAGCATGTCAGGAGGCAACCGGGGGATGTGTTTTCCGTACCTTGAGTACAAAATTGTCTTCAGCCTGTAACTTCAAATCCAGAATGGACTCCTTCACGTGCTTCTCAAAGTCCGGGTCTCTCTTCCTGGGGACATCCAGGGCAGGGAACAGGTCTCCTATCAGCCCCATGAACACGGGCATGTCATCGGTCACAATCTTGGGGATGTTGAAGTCTCTCAGAGCTCGCATCAGCACCTGGTCCTCGGCTCGGCCAGGGTCTCCTCTCTTCAGAGAGCCAGCCACCACCAGGACCGACTTGATGGCTCGGAGGCCCCAGTCATAGTGGTCCTTTGGGAAAGGCCAAAGAGATGTAAGTGAGCTGAACACACATGCTTTTAGTCTCACAGCAGTACGTGGTGTAGACCGGCCAAAACTGGAGAACACATACTGCTGCAGCATTCTCAACCACCATTTTCAAACTGGAAGCCACAATAATATTAGAGCATTATTTCAGCTCCCTGCTGATTTGATAGCATGAATGTATTTCAGAGTCTCAGTGTCTATTTGCTGGCAGGAAGAAACAGCAGTCATACTGCACAGGACCAGCAGCAGAACTTATCTAATATTAAACCCACTATTATGATCCACTTGTTTAACTCCAGAAAGTAGTTCTCTGAATCTGCACTTTCCATTGATTTGCAGTTTCAGTCCTTGACTTCATTGCCACCAAGTTGCTAATGTTGGAAAACTCAGAATGAAATTCTGGCAAACAACTTTAAAGCAGCTAAAAAGTGTAATTAAGGTGATATTTAAAAATGTCCAAAGAAGTAGAACTTTATAAAACAGCCATAAAAAAGGAAATATATAGCGTTGAGACACTTAAAATGGGCCTGTGGTCATGGGAACATTCATTCCGAACTGAGGGCTCATCAAACGGCTTACCTCAGACAAGGAGCTCGACTTTAACTATTAGTCAGCGCTGTGAGTGATTTTATTGCTTTCTTGAATAATTAAAATAATGGCATGACATGTAAAACAGGAGCAGACTAAAAAAGGATTAAAGAAACATTTCTGATGGAATAACATCATAACTCCCTGCAGCTTATTATTCATATGCATGTAACACTTCACTCAGACAGTTACGTTGGAAAGTCAGCTCTTGTGTGGTGTCCCTGAGTCATTCTTTTATCAAAAGCCTCAAGTATAAAAGGAACATTGTGTCAGTTGTTCCGCTTTGAAGTGAAAATAGAGCCGGCTCTTTCTAACCATATCAGATGTGTGAAAGAGAGCAGATCGTACCTGTTTGGACAACAGCTCCTTACACAGCGTGTAGAGGGTGATAAACTTCCTGGCGAGGACCCGAGCGTTCAGGAAGCCCTCGGCCACCAGCATGATCTCACAGATCAACTCGAAGTCGGGCACCACCATGGCACATGGTCTGTGGAGACATGGACAGAGAGAATTAAAAGGAACTCCGTTCCTGATCTGGGATTAATAAATGCTTTGTCATCTATCGTTCACACAATTCACTCAACTTGTTATACACAATCTACAGGAATCTACAGAAAGACACAGCAGATGACTAGAAATTACTTTTGTTGTTCTCACAAACAGGAATGTTTGGAGAATAACATCAAGTTCATTTAAAGAGACTTGTGTTTGGGTTACTAGAAATGGCTCCCCATAAATGTTAAAGGGTTGGTTCACTCAAATTACATTTTAAGAAAACCCTAAACACATTTTCTATTGCAGATTGTTTCAGTTTTATTGTCCAGGGTTTGAGATGCTTGTTCTGCTTCCACACCTGCACAATGGACAAGAATAGGATTTCACAGGGGGTTGGAGCTTGTCCCCTGACATACCTGAACAAAGCCTTGAGGTTCTCGGGAAGCTCAGTCCTGCCAGCGTAGCCTGGATTCATTGTGATGAAGATGCCAACAGAGGGGCACAGATTGACCTCCTCTCCCATGAAGTTAAACCTCCGCTTCTTATCTCGAATGGCATCCTGGATGCTTTTAACCTGCACACACGGAGGAAGACACACAATACAGAGTAGAAGGAATTGTCACAGTTAGAGCTGGATATCCAACCTTAATAAAAATCTGTTTATGACACCAACATTCTTCGTCCTTGTTAAAACCTGGAGGCTAGTTTACCCATAATGCAATTCAACCACCAACAGCTTGGCCGGCAATATGGGTGTCTGGCTAATGCTGCCAGCCTCAAGTAGAGACGAAGAGCAGGCTGCAGAGGTTTGATAAGCTCATGTCTTTCTAGCTCTACACCAACAGATTCTTTTCCCTTTCTAACTTGTAGTCTTGAGTCCCAGTGACTCAAATGACATCACTTGAGGACAGATATCACATTTGAGACAGGTCCCTTCAGAGGCACCTAAGGCTTTATACAACTTTTTCACGTACTCACGTTGATGTGTGTGTGTTATGAGTCCACCAAAATTATTACACTTATTATTATTATTATTATTATTTCACAACATGAGTGAAAAGTTTAACCTTCTGGTCGTGCTAAAGAAAACATCTGAGGATCACCAAAGTCAGCAGCAAATTAGAACCTGCCACCTGCTGCAGGTGAATTTGGTGTTTGATGTTCCACTCCCATTCGGAGGTTGGCAGTACAGCACCTAAAAGTAGTTTGCCAATAGTCTCTACACAAAAAAAAGATGGAGAAGAAGAAGCATAAGAAGAGGAGGAAGAGGAATAAAAGATTTATGGCATTCCACAGTGCAGGCTGAATCACAAGTCTGCTTGTTTCACTCAGACACTTTAACCAGGGGACAGAAAAACAATCTGGCGTTACATTGCAGGGGTTAACCTACCTCATCAAATGCAAATTGCACCAGTTCATAGTTCATGTGTGTGTGAGTGAGTGTTTCTGTGGGCATGCTTGGTGTAGTGCACTGGAACAACACATTTTTTTCTCCAAGTGAGGAATTAGAATATTCGCAATCTGGCGCAAACGTCACCGGTGTTCTCCACTTATTAGGCTAAAAGCACTTCACCTCTGTGTGTGTGAGTGTGTGTGCATGTGTACAATGTGCATGTGTGTATGAACGAGAGAGAGACAAGAGATGTCAGTATTTTCCTTAAAAATCTAATTACCCTGGCCTATTTTCCTAAATAGTCAAGCTTGAATATTGTAGATCTCTATTATTTTTCTCTACATGTAGTTACACACCGTGGGCTAAAACAAGGAAGTGGCTGGCAGTAAAAAAACACACTGGCAGGTGCACAAAAAAGTTAATTTTCAACCCTGTCTGGAATTCATGAATGTCATGGCAATATCATGGCAATCCATCCAACAGTTGTTTAGATATTTCAGTCTGGACCAAAAACAGACACAGACGGCGCTACCGATATTACCATCCCTTTTAAAAATGGTTTGAGAAACTTAAGTACTGCATTGGCACCACTATCAGAAAGTTTCAAACCATTACCAGTCCTACTCCAAGTCAACCACCAACTAGTGCAACCCTCACATGGGAGAAGGTTTGGTATCAACCATTAGCATATCATTAATATCAATAAGCACACACCAGAGTTAATTTGTAACAGCCTGTCAAATTGTTATGCGATATGCACCTTTTTTCAGGGACACAGTTTCATCAATAACATGAGCGTGCTATCAGCCAAGGTTTATCGGATGGATGAACTGCCAAGGCTCCGTTTGTCTACATTATGACTGAATGAGATATCAGAAATGAACTTTTTGTGAGTGTGTATGTGTGTCTTGGCCTAAAACTCTGAATCCCTGCCTGTAAGAGGCTTTATGAATTTAACATGCGTGTGGTAAAAGAGCGTAGCGAGTCGACAGCTGGAAAGAGGAGGAACATCTCTTCATGGATGAGTACTCGGCTACAGATCACTCAGTCATACTAACACAACAGGGAGAGGAGGGGGGGGGATGCAAAAACAAACAGTGCAGCTGCAGCACAAAAAAAGAATAAAAGTTTTCATGAGAACATCAGTGGAGCTTGTTTTTTATGTGAAATGACAGCAGCCCACCACTGCCATCCTACAGGGATATGAAGGGAAGTAAAACACCAAAAACACATTTAAAAGAAGTTCAAGAACAGACACCGTTCTGAAAGGTGTGATCCAGTGGGGTCTGGCTCCACTCTTTGCTGTCTCTTTGAATGTACAGGCCAGAGCAACCAGCTTCGGTATATCCACAGTCCAGGCCTGTGTTGGCTGTAGCAGAGGCAGAACTTCGCCGATTTATCTCCATGTTGTTACGTCTGGCGGCCTTCTGTTTGTCTCTGTTTTATTTAATGGAGAACCGGTCCCACCACCTGCGTTAGCAGACCCAACCAGCAGCCGAGTATATCGCTGCCCGATGCTAGCTGCTCCCTGTTTAAGAGGATGGATTAGGTGTGTGTGCTATGGTGAGAGATGCCTCAGCGTTGGCTCCACTGAAGCAGGCTGAGCGATGGAGCAAGCTGCCAGCTGTCACAGCAGGGGTTTGATGCTCCTCTGTTCTCAAGGTCTACTTCTCCACGTATGAGCCACCATGATTTATTATTCATTATGTCACGTAACACCTATTCATTCTTCTGGCACTTTAAAATTCTCTAAGTACTGTAGACTTCCACAGCTTATGGAAAACGGCTGCTTGACTTTCATTGTTGCTTAAGAGAGAAGAAAGGAAGGGCAAAGGAGTGAGTGTGAATAATGATCGTTTGAGGAGCTCTGTCTCCATTATCATCATGATGATGATCAGCGTTCTTATCAACTGTATACATTTTGCCGTGACAGTACTGCACACGCATGAAGATGCTGTCTGGGGGCGACAGCATGGAGGATTTCACTACACCAGAGGGACGTTTGAAACCACAGGGAGGGGGTCTGTTTGATCCAGGATAACGGAATGCAAAATAGCAGAAAAGCTAGCATCAGCTGAAACACACAGAATGCGGCTGAATTCTAAAAAGAGTCCCGTAATCAAAATGATAGCTACTGTAGGTCACTCAGAGTATACACAGTTCAGTGTGTAAAGAATAGAAAGTCCTTTTTGTAACTTTATGTCACTACGCATGAGACAGAGATAAAGGAGGAGAATGAAGACAGAGGCGCTGTCAGAATGATCCGTTCAGTTCATCCAGAGGACTCCAAGATGGAGCACATAAAGGACTATCTCAGGTCATACGAAGGAATGATTTAACACACTTACCCTACTAACCCTAACCCTTACTCGCATGGAGGGACATATTTAAACCTGATGAATAAAGCCAAAACATTCAACCTGCTTTTAGCTCTGTTCTGGTCTCCACCAACTCCTGAGAAACTTCAACAAATAAACTTCAATAAATAAAAGACATGCCAAAGGGAGCAAAAGCTTATTTCTTTCTTGTATTGAGCCACAAAACATAACAGGAACACTCTGAAGTCCTTCCCAGCAACATAAGCCAACCAAAGTGACCGTTGCATGTAATTATCACAATGTTATTAGGGTAAAATGTTAAGTGTTGCCTGGATGCAGCTATATTTACAAGCAGACTGCTTGTGCGTGCGTGACTTTGACGAAATGTCATCATAACCCACCTCGTACCAAAAAGAAGTTTGTCAGACTTGCTGGTGTTAGCGATAAAAGACGCGAGCATCGTGAGCAGCTCCACAGGCGAGCAATGGAGGTGGTTTCCATCCTTGACTCCCAAATCAGATCAGAGAGGGCTCCAATTATGAAAAAGCTCTGCGGTGCAAAGGTGCCAGCCTTGGTGGATTAGTCTTATAGCTGAAGCAATTTGTGCTTGCAATCTGTGATGAAGAGGCTACTTACTTCTGCTGTGCTTATTTTCACTGCAACATCATTTGGAAAGAGCACTTCTCAAATAACTCGCACATTTAGCTCCTGCCTGAGGTGACGATGCACAGAAACTGGCCTCACAGTGGAGTCACACCCTAAATGGGATTTTGGGAGTACCTGAGGCACAGGAACTGGAATTGTTCTTACCTGTACAGCCACCACAGACAGCACCTCCACTGAGATCCTGTTAAATTCGTCAAAGCAGCCCCATGCCCCCGTCTGAGCCAGGCCTTTATAGATGCTCCCACAGGACTGGTGGACACACACACACACACACACACACACACACACAGGTATTCAGATGGACTCAGCGGGACAGGAAGTCAGTCAGGCAGGCTCACAGGTGGAGACCCTGTCTGACTGACTGATAAGCCACATGGTGAGGCAGGCACGGACGTATCGCCAATTAGACAGAAGATATTTGGAAAAAAAACGTTCATTGCAGTTGCCACAGCACAGCACCGCAGCAGGCTGAGAGTAGGCGAATAACAGGATGATACATAAACAAGGCGTCACACCAATAAAACAAGGTGTTGATAGCAAAAAAAAAGAAAGGCTAAAATGTCTACCACCCACATTTTAGTCCTCCCAAATCAACTTAAGGGCAGGTGCACAGCCCTCTGGAGAGCAGCTGGACCAGAATGAAGCAGGCAGCTGACTTTTCTCTCCAATTACAGGGCCGAGGAAATCTTCTCTGACGCAAACCGAAGCTGACTGGAGGATTGATCCAACGTGTGTGCGTGTGTGTGCGTGCATGACTGAATATGAGTAACAGTGTGGGGCTCTGAAGCCAGCTTCTAGTGCCTGTGTTCCTCCTGGAGTACATTAGCACTTCTCTCTGACACCTTGCTGCGGCGTGTATAGCCAGAGGTGCAGTACGCCTCTATACTGTAATGATGCCCTGTGAAGCCGGATCACAAGATTATGTTTATGTCTCCCTTGAGCACTCTATATGCAGAAGGTGTGTGTGTGTGTGTGTGTATGAGTGTACAAGAGCGCATAATAATGCAAGGTGGGGCTTGGGTGCAGAGTGAGTGCATTTTGACATGGTTTAGTAAAGAAATAACCATCACAGTTTAGCTAATCAGTCGTTCTTTCAACGGGGGGTAGAAGGCAAACAGAAGATGAAAAGAAAAAAGATGAAAAGAGAAGGGCGAAAAAGTGGGCTGACAAATGCATACCATATCACCGACAGAGGCAAAGATGAAAAGAAACATGCATAATACGGGCTGAAGTAAATGCACATCAGCTTATATACGTGGACGCACGTGTGTTTGCTCACCTTGTAGTCCATCTGCTCAGAGCAGTTAAATACATAGACCATGATACCCAGGGCTCGCCCCAGGTCTTTGGTAGTCTCGGTCTTCCCTGTGCCCGCAGGCCCGGCTGGGGCCCCACTCATGGTCAGGTGGAGAGACTGGGTCAGGGTGATGTAGCATCTAAATATAGCCGAGACACAGGCACATAGTCACTGATGAGAGCTAGGGTCTGACAGCTCGCAACAAACAAATGGCTTTTGACTGATTCGACTGACCGCTCTTCCATCTACAAATACCGGGACGAGGCCACCTTCTAGTCATTCGCAGTGAGGGGCTTGACTACACACACTGGCGCATTTTCAGTTCCGTTTTAGGTACCTATGGCGACATGTTAGCTGAGGAGTAAGCATTGTCTCATTGTTATTTCAGGTCATGGCACTCATCTTTTTCTGTGCAGTTTGCAGTTCTTTATGGAGTCTGAATACAAATAAAAGCACAAGAGTCAAATCTAAAATAAAATTCTGCAAGCAACACTGAAGAAAATATTGTGCAATTAATTTAAAATGGCACTGGAAAAGATTCCAAACTGCATTATCTGTTGCTTATCTGCTTTCTTTCCAAAAGCTAAATGAGAAGATCAATAAAGCACGAGGCTGGGAGCCAGTTGTATTAGCTTAGCATATCAAGTGTGCACAGCAGGAAACCGCTAGCCTTGCTCTGTCTGGAGTTCAAATAAATGCCCATCAACTTCCTGGAGTCTTGTTCTACCATGTTTTGTTGGATAATGCATACACTAACAGAAATATTACAATTAGGGGTTATTGCTTCTGTGCAGAGTCTCTGCTGGCTGCCTAGCAACCTCCCCGTGACAACAAGATTCAGAAAGTGAAAATTAGCATACTAACAGTTCAAAATGTCGAATTACTCCTTTAAAGACGTAACGCAGGAACAGAATTTGTGCTTGAGAAAAATCCTGTGACACACTCCATAGAGCCACACATGCCCTCTCTTAACGATGCTCATGTTCTGCTGTGTGGCAAAATGTTTTTCATAATAAGTATGAAGTGGGGTGCAAAACCTGTAACCAAAAACCGCACGGATGGTTCAGCAAGTGGCTTCATCAAACAGTCAGAGTGCGGAGAGGCATTCAACGGGTGGAGCGTCAAGTGCCAAAGATCACCACCATTTTATGACAAATCAGTCAAGAACAAGTCTGCCTCAAGCCACTGCATCAGCTGGGAAGGAAACACGTTGGAAAAGAACAGTACAAACAGCACTGTGTGATTGGTGGGTTTTCTAGCTCACGGCCAGTGGACTTCCAAGAGGAATCAATGTTCTACTACAGTACTACAAAAATATAAGACAATGCTCCCACCAACATGTTTTGCCACTATGTATTAACACATAATCAAATAAACAAGTTATGACTAATTACTTGCAGTAAATCAAACTTCTTTTACAGGCAGAAACAACAGTTTTCCAAAGTAAACACTGAAATATTCCCAAAAAGAAATAATCATAATATCATGTGAAAACATTCAAAACTAGCTGGGAATGGCTCCAGCGTCTACACGGCTCCCCATCAAACTGCCCCTTTAAATCATCCTGACTGGATTTTAGTAAATGCACCCTAGAAAAAGGTTGAATTTCTACAAAAACTGCACACGGCTGTCAACAGCGCAAATGACAAATCCAGAGTTGACACAGTCTTATAACCAGCGCTGACATGTCTCGCAGCCGGCTCAGCCGTCATCGTACATAACCTCATTATATGATAATATAATCTGCTCCTGTGCTTTGATTATCACGCGGGCTGATTAGTGACACCAGTGATTGCTTCTCCTGCGGAACCTGTCAGGACCAACAAACAGTCTGCCAGTCTAGTATCAATAAAAACCAGCAGCATCATTGACGTAAACTGATGGAGACAATCAAGACTTTATTGATCGGGGCAATAAACACAGTGGTTTGCCATGAATATCAATACGGCAATGATTTTAATGAGCTGCTGGTTAATAGATGATGTATGGAAGGCGAAAATATTGGAAAGCATAACTAGAGACAGAAGCTGAGAAGAAGACAAATGATCCCATCTGTATACAGTGTATCATCCGAATACCGGTGCCAACAGGCTTTATGGCTCTCCCCTGAAATATGGCCAAAAATCTCACAATCAGTCGTCTAGGAGGCTGGATAAGGATGTCCTGCACGGAATAACTAAAGCCAGATAGAAGACAAGACTGTGAAGTTAAACCGGGCAGCTATGACAAGGTGACTTGTTTTATTACAATGTTTTTAAAAGAAGCAGCTATACATCAGTCTGTCTGTCTCATTCTCCCTCCATTCCTCTCCGTGTTGGTCTGTGTGTGTGTGTGTGTGTGTGTGTGTGCAGGGTAAAATATTCCTGACATTTTGCATAATGGTGCAGCTTTGGAGATCCTGCAGTAAGTATTGAACGAGTGCTAGCATTGTGCCGATAACAGTCCTGCTGTTATAGATTAGCGAGCGTGATTCCTTTAGCCTAATTATACTGCTGCAGAAGGTGAACACACCACACTGACTAGAGCCAGCTCGTGGTAAACAAGCACACACAGGCCTGGAATCACAAACGTTTCCACAGCAGCTGCACATGTATGGCTTTACATTTCCTGTAAGTTAAAGTTAAATATGTTTTAACTTCAAACTATTAGATGTTTCAGGTTGGTTACTCGAATAACGAGAAAAGCATTGAAGTTGAGTATGTGTACCAATTTTTTTCAGCTCAAGGGCAACTTTTCTCTCTTTTCAAAGCTTTCAAACACATGTCACGGTGTTCATCACCAAAAGGAACTGGCTACACGGGCTCCAGGGAATGTCATGTGTTTTGGAGATATTTGGTCATAAAAACAAAGGCGGCAGAATTTATATGGGCTGTTTCTTTAGTAGACGGTAGTCTGGTTCTGCCTGCACTGACAGCCATGGCTGTGAAAGATCATAAGCCACACCTGAAATCAGGGTGCAGTTATGAACAATTAAGAGGCAATTCCAAAATCTCAGAGAACTTGAGGTGTACTGCACTGTCACTCTTCTGTTTCATCTGTCTATCTATATCTATATTGCCTTAATTTTTTGTATATCTTGACCTCATGCCTTTTTATCTCTTATGTAAAGCACTTGGAACTGTCATTGCTGAAAAGTGCTACTCAAACAAACTTGCCTTGCAGCATATACTAAAACATGCATAACGTCGAACTAAAAACAAGCCTTTTATTCTCAGCTGCTGTGATGTTTGCTGATATCAGGTTTTCACTTGACAGTGTCCTGATATATTCTTCTTTTGCCCGATCTGTTGCAAAGAAAGTCGTGCAACAATATCACAAAGCAAACATGCTTTTAGCTGTTTTCTCAAGTCGTGGATTAAAGGATTTGACACCCGGCCCCCTGGCCCATGGTCCATTGTTGAAATGAAAGCCTGTGGCAAACTGTGTGAGCCTCAGCGAGCCGCAGCGAGAGCATGCACCATATGGCGAAGTCTTGCTACGCGGCCGCTGATCTGCCCATCAAAGCCCATTGTTTCTGTTTGTTCAGGCTTCAAAGGAAATACTGGTCAGTCTGGAAAACCTCACAGTCAAACTCTGCAGTTTGCCAAAAGGGCTCTGGGAAGCAGGTATTCATCTCTGTGGAGTTAAAACTTTATCGGGAATCCTGCAGAAACATGTGCGTGTGGACAAACAAGCTGTTGGCACAGTGCCCCGAGCTGAGTTGCTCTAAAAGGTTTCGCATGAGGTGGGTGTACATAATGATTCAGATTTAGATCATTAGAATGCGTCAGATGGTTATTATTAGATAAGAAACTTGTATCTTCTAGTTTTTCAATTACAAGGGGAAAAAAAAGACAAATTTTCATCAACAGAAATGGATTTTGGAAATTGTACTCTAATGGATTTTGAATGGGCCTCATGCAAACTGGCACATTTGATAAACCTGTGAAGGAATGCATGCCAGATACTAGTCCAAAACACCCAAACTGTGATATTTCATTATAGCTTTGCACCATAACTAGGCACAGCAGGCCTGTCAAGCTTTGGATTTCTCCACATGCTAAAGCACAGTACAGTAGTGGGACAGTAGGAGGAGAGAAATTCAGAATTCAATCAGTATTGTTTTTAGATACTCCAAAACCAAAAACACAAGAGTAGTTAGCATGCCTGGCTAACTAGCTTACTGTGTTAAGTCTAAATTCAGGCAGCAATCATTTATATAAATACTGAGAAATGTACATCTTAGATGTGCCGCTTCTATCTCTGTCAGCTGCGTACGTGACGTGTGAAAACGGAAAGCTTGGTAGATTGCTAACGGTAGACCGCACTAGCTTCACCTATCAGTCAGTCGGCAGTCAGTCATGATGTTTTGTTCCCTCTTAGTCTGAAAGACTCCTCCGTACCTGTCTGTTAGAGGAGTGATGACTAATCGTGGAGTGTTGCCCAGGTATTCGTAGGAGTAGAGAAACTGGGCATCGCAAATGTTGGCAAAACAATGCTTCTCCTTCTCATCCCAACGGTGTCTCAGCTGGGAGAGCCACACGAAGGCCTGAGAATTCTCCACCTTGGGAAAAAAAAAAGGGTTGAAGAGTGAGTGCCAGGGCTTGAGGTAAAGCCAGAAATAATCGGTGCTTTTCTTCTTCTAATTATGGTAATGACATACCTTGCTTGAATATCTTGAGTGCATTACTCACTAGTAATAGCCTCTTAAAAAATACAGCAGCAATCACACTGTCTGCATACAAATTTATAGAGTAAAGATTTATCCACCACGCTCCCCCCCCCCCTTACCTTCTGAGCGATCATCTTGGCGACCACGTCTCTGGCGTGGACGTCGATGGTGCAGATGGTCATGACTTTCTGTCGATCGCCCGGCGTGAGCTGCCCAATCAGCATAGAGATGAGGGTGTTGAGCTGGGACACCTGCTTCCTGTAGTAGTCCTTTATGGCGTTGTCGTAGCCCTCCTCCAGACGGGAAAACGCCATGCCAACATCAGAAGTCCACCAGATCTGAGTGCAGGTCAGCGCCACCTGAATCAGAGACAATTAGAGAAATCACAGGCAGATTCTGTAGAAAAATGTAGCTGATGCGATTCATGGACGCGGATCCTCTATTCAAGGTTACTCAGACTCTCTCTGGTTGTTTACTTGCATCCAAATCTGACACAAGAAAGCATCTAAATATGAAACAAATGTCTGAACTGAGCCAACAAATGAATAAGTATAGGCCCATATGTTTCATGCATAAAACTGGCAACCCTCTTTCTCTTTACATATGTAAGTGGGAACATTTGGATCGGGATGCAAAGTATACGTTTGTCAGCCATGCCTGTTTTTGCTGACCAGTATGGGAAGTCAGCTTCAAAGAACCCTAGATCAACTTTTTACAACCCCCCCCCCATTCCCTCGTCTTTGGTCTTCTCAACTAAAATCTCTTCCCGTCAAGCTGTCTTGATTCACATGAGAGAAGCTCTGACTTGATAAAAGTGTTGACATTATCATTTATGTCCCTGTATGTATTACCATATGTTCACAGCAACAAGCTTTATGAAGATTAGTGAGTCCTGCCTCCGGGGATACCGGGTGCCCTAACACTTTGATTAGCTGACTTTATCGGGAGGGTTTTTATGTCCACAATTGCAGCCAGAGAGAAAGACCCAGAGACACGACTGGTCTGTATGGTTTTTGGGTTGAAAAAAAAAAAAAAAAAAAAATCTATCATGAACAGCACTCTTTTTTGGTAACAATTAAAAATACATTAAAAATGTGTAGTTCTTGTGTTGGGTTAACATTATGGAAAGCATGTGCAAGTTATTAGCTCGACTGATTATATTTATTTTTGGTAGAAGAGCCCTAAACTTGATTTTGTCCCCCCTCACAACAACCCATTCCTTATACCCAGTGTCCGACCTACAGTATTTACCGCACCTTTTCTGGTTTTACACCATTTTCTGTGACCCGTCAGATTCTGTGACTTGATAAGGAACTTTGGCTTTACAGCAAAGCCTTATTTCCGTGGTCATGTGCGGTAGTTGGGCAGCTGTTTGTTTGAAAATATATGACCCAGTCTAAATGCAGTAGATATATAGCGGGCACTGACATTGCTTCCACCTCACCTGTCAATATTTGGTCAACACATCAGCCTGTTTTTCACTCTCAAATCTCCAGATGCACAAAAACTGTCAGGTCATAAATTTCGGTGCGGCATCGGACCACAAATGATCAGAGAGGGGAGATTTGTAAAGGAAATGGAACATGCTCAGGAGAGGATTTAAGGCTTTTGCAGCTCAGGCACAGATGTGACGTCGCAATTTGCTTGTCATCTGAGTGAGCGTCTCTACTCATTGCATACGCATTAAGGGGAGAATCGTGCAAACAGCAGGAAAAGACGTGTTAACAGAGGTTGATTATGCCTTCCGCTGGTTTTACTGAGGTCATACTACTTGCAGCAGTCACTTTCTGTCAATGCCGCTGTCGCTGATTATTAGCAATAAACATGAAGTAATTAGGCTGTTACTCGTAGGACAATATCTGATTACTACCACACAAACAACGAGCGGATGGATGTTGTGGTTGTGTTCATCAAATTTGAACTTGATCATCTATGAACTGAAAAATCTGTAGCGGCTATAAAGTAATCAGATATATGCTTAAGATTATGACATCATAATTCAATGAGTAATTATCGCCGTGACAGCAACCGTTTTTCTCAGGTGGAGTTGGTCAAAATACATATTTTGTAATCAAGGTCGCTATGTTACAACTTCTTTTCTGAGCTTTTTGATCTCACAGAAATCCCTCTCTGAGCTCACCGAGGGCGCCTGGAGGTTCAGTACCGGGATCAGTCCAGGAGCTGACTGTGTAATAAGGTGCGCCTTAGTAAAACACACACTGACTGCACACAGATTGAATACATATATCTGCGTTTGCCATTTTCTTACTAAATCTGGTCCTCAGCAAGAGAATTTTTACACTGTTGATTTATGACTGACCTCAGTAACGGCTCAAGGTTTTTTAATCCACAGTCAATCAAAGAAATACTACGCTGTATTACTAAAAGATTGACCTTTGTATTTTATAGGTCGCATAGCTACTTGAAGCGTAACTCAGCTCTGTAAAGTAAACACTATTGATCCTGGAGTTCAAAATCGCTCTTAAGTCCGTTCAGTTTTTTTTAAACGCTCCTCTCTGCGCACCATGTTCAGCCCCATTCCAATTAATGATGTCAGGCACATATTTTGTAATTCTTTGCATCAAATACTCCATTTAAGGAAACCACTAGCATTTCCAGATATGGACACGTTATTATTATTATTACCATCACACACGCACATATTTGTTCTCACTTCTTGGTGTAATCTTTCTCCCTGTTTGCAAACTTTATATGTAAAGTATTAATGAGTGTGTGCACTGGACTGATATATCTATGAGAAGCAACAGACATGAAAAGGGTGATTTGGGGGAGTTTTTCCCGATCTGAGTCGAGGGTCTAAGGACTGAGGGTGTATGTTGTGCAGGCTATAAAGGCCCCTGAGGCAAAGGTGATTTGTGATTTTGGGCTATATAAATAGATTTGGACTTGACATGATTATGGTACCAGTCTATCAGATGGTGGATAAGTTGACTCATGGGAAAAATGAGTGTCGTCAGTTAAATCTACACATAAACCTGAGCCTATTTACCTGAGCCGAATAGTCAAACAGCCACTGCTCTCGGGGTTTGTCCTCGTAGGCCATCACTGCCTCGGTCATCTCGTGTCGCACCGTGGAGCGCATGGTGTCCAGAACACGGTTCAACCACACCTCCACCTTACACAACAGAATCAAAGATAGGCCCGTGAACACACATGTAGAGAAACATTGTGATGTGTGTCACGTGAGCACCGACGGGCTCTCTTATCAATGGACCCTAATGAGGTCATTAATAAGCATTAGAGTGGAAGTGGAGTCAGGCAAATACTATGGGATATAATGGAAAATTAATGGATTTATGGGTTTTGATATGCAAAACCCCAGGGGCAACGACAGACTCAATTTCATTTGGCTCCTTTATTGTGGGACTGTGATATCTATATTTGATATATATTTTCTTCCATTGCAGAAAAGGGCAGGTAAGTGAATTTTCTCATCTATTAAAATAATCTACAGATAAATTGTAGTTCCACTGTCAGCAGTAATTCTAATGTTAGACTCTAATTGTCTTTGGCATTTAGCTACCCACACAAGTTACTATACCACAGTTTTAGAGACGTGAATAAAAGTGTATGGGTGTATTTTACCTGTCCAGTACAGTCACAAGACTGATTAAAGGGGACATACTCCTCCTCTTTGCTGTACATGCCCAGACCGGTCTTAGAAGGATTCCCCTCTCCATCTGCTTCAAATCGCATCTTAGCCATGTTGTCAAACAGCTTAGACAGATGCTTCTGGACCTGAGCAAACAAACATACATTCAGCTCAGGCTCAATTTACGCTCAGCTCATGTCTAACCGATATTTTCTTTGCCAAATAAACAACGTTTCATTACTGTTTTTCACAATCGTTTATAGAAGGGCAGGACCCACGTTCTGCAGCGTGCCTGTTAACTTCCTCTTAGGGAGATTTAGTGGCAAGTTGTGCTTAACAGTGATTTATTTCTGCAAGGTGGAAATGCATGATGCAATGATGGAGGTTTGAGCAGGCTGGAAAACTATAAGCGACATTGCCCCTGTGTGGACACCAGAGGTACTGCAAGAGTCAGCAGCACCAGAATAAGATCTGAATGGTCCAGTCGAACATGGTTCAAGAAAACTGTTAAAAAAGCAGCTTACAGCAAGTGCTATGCATGGTGCAAAAAGTTTTTTTTCACTCCGTGAACAGACTGGAGCATAAAATTCATTGCTGCCCCTCAGGCAAAAATTAGTGGAGCCACCTGGTGTGGGTTGGTCCCATTAGACAGGATGTCCAGCAGATCAGCAGAGGAGATGAAATAAAATCTCGGGAAGGCCAGACGCTTGGTGTCCAGGTATTCTGCCAGAGCTTTTTCACATAGAGACAGTCTGCAGAGAAATACACAGACTCAGTGTGCGTGTGTGTGTGTGTGCAGCCATGTGTAAGAAGTATAACAAGAGTGCCTCTGATAACAGACATAAGGAGTAGAAACAGAGAGAACTCTCACCTGCTCTGGATGTCCTCCAGTTTACCAAACAGACCTGCTTTATTGGTGGCCTCCACTACATTGGGCGTTTGATGCACGGCGTCTGCCAGCTCTTTGAAATCAGCATCAATCCCCTCAAAGCGCCTGGAGTCCTGCGGAGGATTTCACGAGGGAGCCCGGCCAGGGGATTTAGGTTCCCAAAAGAGAGAGAGGAGAATCGGAGTTTAATAGCAAACATCTGGGTTTAAGCACAGCCTCGAACATCGTGGGAGCAATTAAAAAGTCGTGCAATTTCAGCTCCTAAACTAGGAGTATGAGCAAATTAATGCATTGTTAATTAACATCTATTACAGTCAAGCTATCTGGGTTCATATGGCAACAACAAAGATGCAGGTTAAGGCCTGCATACATATGAACGGGTATAGGTATCCCCACAGAGGTGTAATTAACTGTGTGCTTGTGATTCTATCTATTCAGTATGCAACCTCAGGCAGCTGTGAGCGGATGTCCTCTGAGCCAATGAAGATGCTTTCCAGGTGCGTCCATGTTCGCTGCACTTCAAACCAGATAGAGATGACGGAGTCGGCCACCGAAAGCTTGTTCTGCCATGACGACACTTCATCCAGGAAGTGGGCGATGTACTTGGATGACATGAGATTCTGCAGCTGCACCTGGTTGTCTTCCAGCGTCTCAATCAGCTCCTCGTCCGTGCGCAGCAAAGGCACCAGGGTCCGATGGTGGGGCTCGTACTGGAAATGCATACCTGGACGGGATCAATACACTCTGTCAATGTGTCATAAATTCTTGACGGCAGGATGAAAAGGTCTCATTCAGAGAGAACGTGAGAGTGCTACCGCCGACTAAAGGGCCGTGTGGTTACAGCAAAGTGTCTCCTGTACCTGTCCATGTGGAGTTGAGCTCAGAGAGGACTTTCTCCATTCCCATTTCTTTCACAGCCTTGTCCACAATCCCCCTCACCTCCTCTTCAAAGCAGTGCAGATTCAGCTGCAGCAGGTCAGCCAGAGTGGTCTCCTTCTTACAGAAAATCACATTAGCCACAACTCATATAAGTTACATTATATAATGTGATAATATTAGTAACATATTAGTGCTGGGCACAGGCTGTGCATTGCTGGTTTCACTATAACAAGGACACACAGTGTCATTAATGTGAAAGCAGCAGAAACCAGGCATTATAATCACACTGCAGAGCTGCAGTGACGGGGGTTCGCAAACGCTGCTCCCGTCCAACTTGTTTTACCCGCAAGCAAGAAAATTAAATGCTTCTGCTATTTTGACACTCGTGCCATCTGCGGGCAGCTGTAAGCATAGGCTCTAACCACCCGCGGCACGATGCTAGGACTATGAAGAACATTCGATGGCTGCTAGTGCTGACGTTATTATTAGGAGCCTGTTTAATATTGGAGTAATACTGTGATTTATTTAAAGAGGCCTGTATTTGTGGGCTACATGATCACCAAACAAGATATGTCTGTACCAAGCATTCCATATGAATACGATCAGAAAAAAGAACACGGCTGCTGGTCTGAGTCTTAAGATTATAAATATTACTATGGCAGACCTCCCTGGAAAGAGAGGTGGTTTGTAAGGGATTCAAACTGCAGCAGCTTTCACTGCCGGTGGGTAGCGGCATCTGCTCTTACTTCCCTTTCCTGTAGGTGGTGCAGCTCGGCAGGTAACTGGAGGAGAATCGCTGGGTTTGTGAGAGCATTTTAAGGCTAGTGTTATGCGGCCAATTTATTCTCTTTAATACATTTTTGTACAAACTAAACAACTGGAGCAGTACAAACTGTGCAAACAAGCCCAGCGAGGATCCAGATAGAGCTAGAAAATAAAGCAATTGGAGAAAAACGCCTCGTGTGTATCCCCCTCTTTAACTCATTCACACCACTAATTGTTTCAGGAAATTGAAGACTGAATGAAATATCAAATATACCTCATCAAACATACAGCTCATGAATTCAACATTGACCAAAAGTCATGAACAGAACTGTATAAGCAGCATGATCTTATTGCTTTTCTCTAGAATAAACTGGGAACCTGGTCCATGGTGAAGCGGACTCCAGTAGCAGCCATCAACTGATGCCAGTGTCGGGCCCGTATCGCCGGGTTCTGGAGCTCTGCCACGGCCCGGAGGGATATCAGGAGGTTCTTTACCCTGCTGTCCAAACCTGTGAAGGCCTCCCACGCTCTAACCTAGCAGAGACAAAGGCCAGGAATCAGTACAAGCCCTTCAGGTAGAGAGGAGGATTTAATCCTAGTTTTACTTATTGCAGTGTAGTTGACATTTATGCATTTACACATATTTGGACATTTCATGAACTGAGGCTAAAGATTAAAGTCCTGGGATATAAGTCTGCAGTTGCCTACACATGTACAAGAAATGGAAACAAAGAAGCAGCTTAGCTCTTGTTTTGCGGTGTAGTTGCTGGTTAATTGCAAGTATGAAGGATATAACCACATAACCATTGCTGGCTGTTTAGCTTACATCCTGTTCACTTTTAACTTTACAGGAGAAAAGGATTGTACAATGAGGACGAATTAACGCCTTTAGCGAATAGCAATTAACTATCTCAAATAAAGTTGCTAAAGTCTAACTCTCCTCACCTCTTTATCAAGCCCCCGTATATCTTTGGAGAAGCGTTTGCACTCCAGCTCCATGTCCTCCACATGGATATCTCTCCAGGCAGTCGTCCTCCATGCCGCCATGCTGGATTCTACCATGGCGATCATGTCCCACAGCTCCTTCAGCAGGCCCACCTCACGCCTACAGGATGAAGACGAGCGGACAAAGTGATTTAAATCAGCATGAGAATTGTCAGAGACTGACTGTGAATGTAAAAGAGCATCTCTGCTCTAATGGCTCATTAGTTTTGAATTTGGCACGGGCTTGTGGTATTTTCTCCTTCTGGCTTTGGGCTTTACCTGCATTGTCTGAGCTGTTTGTACTCAGAGACGGTGACCTCGAATAGGCTGGCAGACTCCACCAGGGAGGCCATCACCGCCTCCCTCTCCTGGATCTGCCCGTGGAACGCATCCAGCATCTGGTAGGGGCTCTCGTTGTCAAACCTGGACGAGCGCACGAGCCCAAACAGAGCCCATCAGAACACACACTCAACTGCACAAGCCCAGTATAAATCAGACTGTGTTTAGGTAATGAAGGGCTGCAGTTTTGCCAAGCCCGACTTGGCTGCAACATGACCAGACCAGAGTCTCCAGAGCCGACTGTGCTCTGTGACAATTAACAATGACTTCCATGACATTAATGGGAAAATAATCACCAGGTTATTAAGAGACCAATTACACAGATAACTAATCTGACAATTAGACATTATGACGAAGCATCTCTACCTATGAATTAATTATCATTATGTTAAGATTCAATTAGCCTTGTCGAATGCGAGAGCCTTGAGATAACACTCCTCTAATATCAAGTGAGAAGGCAGAAAGGTGACATTCTTATCTTTCCAAAGGTACTCGCTGAACTTAGTCGCCAAGGAAACCATACAGCAGATTGTGTTGCCTTTATTGTCTGAATGTAGAACACCAAACCTCCCCTATTTATAATACTGCTATAAATAAACAATAAATTGCTTACAGCACATAATAATTCATGCATGCAAATGTGTTGATGCTTGCTTTAAAGCTGACAATATGGTATAACAGGTGATAATGTATGACAAGATACCTTCTCATGTTTTATAGAAACATGAAGTTGAAGTCAAACCTTTTGCTGAGCAAATTATGTTTTCTGCAAAACTAAGTCAAAATATATTTCATTTGTTTTACTACGATGTCTATTGTTGCAATACAGTATCCTCTCATAGTAACTATGGCATGACTTACTTGTTTCCTATTTATGTTTAGGCAACTCAAAGAATTTAGTTAAGGTTACAGGTTCAACATTATACTTAGGGTTAGGAAATCAATGAAATCCTGTCGCGGATGGCATGAAAAATTGTTGAAAAAGTCAATGTTGCCCATTTCTGAACTGCCGCAGTCATGTAATACTACTTTCCAATCACACCAGGACTGGTGTAAAAATTCAAATGAGAAAGGACAATGATGGCGGGTTAGAAAACCGCATTGCAGTCTGCACCATCCGACTAAGGTGCACTGTGAAACCGCTGTTGGTCTTATATCTCTTATAACTGCACTATAGCGCAATAAACCATTTCTAAAATGTTTATATACTGCTTATACATGATTCAAGTATCAAAGTGAAGTGTTATTAATTCTACCTGAAGGGCCCATTGTTGCGAAAGTGCTCCCTGAAGGTGTGCTGGTCCACATCAAATGAGGCACACTTTCGACGCAGGCTGGTCACCTCGGTGGCCTGCAGGGGCGCTACCTGCTGTTTCACCAACACAGCCTGCTTTCTCACGTTGTTCCACTTTTCTGGCAACTCCTGCAGATGGACAGATAGACAAACAGACAGATATGAAGAGAGGGAGATAAAGAGAAGGAGATTAAAGCAAGGCGGGCAGAAGTGGCAGATGATGAATTGCCAGAAGGAAGAGCAGAGAACACAGGGGGGCGATTGGAAGGCACTAAGAAAGAGCAGAGAAATGGCTCTGTCGGTGTGCTAGGAAAATATATGTGCAGGGAGCGCACATCAGCCCTTACTTCTAACTGTTTGTAGACCACATCGGGCAGCTCCTGCTCATAGACCTTCAGCAGAGCAATGGTTTGTTGGAGGGGCTCAAACATGGCATCTGTGGTGTTTTGTCTTTCCTTAACAGCCAGCAGGTGACCCATGACCCCCACCAGGCCGCTGTAGTCACCCTCCTCCACCTGCTGGCTCAGGCCAGCCTCAGCCACACGGATAAATGTATCCAGATCTGACAGACTGGGGATGGATGACAATAATCAAAATCAATTGAATACTCATTAAACACTCCCTGGTCATGTTAAAAGTCATTTGTTGTGTAAAATCGGCATAATCAAGATCAGATATGTGTCACAGGAATAACCACTCAGTCTGTAAAACTGGATATCTATTGTCTTCTTCTTCTTGAGGAGCTTGGGGAACAAAACCCTTGAGGGTGCCTCACCTGTTAGTTACGTGGTCAATGAGATGCTGTTTGAACATGAAGCTCCACTTTTTGATGATGTTGAGCAAGGCGCTCTTCATGCTACGGCCATCCACCTTCATCCACCCGTGGAACACATGCACTGGCTCCAGAGCCTGCACCTCCTCGTAGAGCTTCTCATACCTACAGAAGGCCGGCGAGCAGGACTCAGTCAGGTAAGTGGAAGCTACACTTAACCCTATTGCTTATTTTAACCGTTCTTAAACATAAACTTCATGTTAAGCTTCATTAAAAAAAAAAGAAAAGAACTGATTCTAATTCCTAAGGAGATGACCAAAAAAAGATAGAAATTTACTCAGAAACACTCAGAAATACTCTCACACTCCCCCTGACCAATACCCACCTGTCCACCTGCTCTCTGAAGTTATCCAAGGTCGGCGGGCTCTCTGAGACACCATCGTCAGCGTAGAACTCGGATTCCTGGCTGCTAAGAACGTGGCCGTACAGCAGGAACTGACGCATGAACTCCTTCCTGTCATCCACATACAGGTAGCTGTAGCGATCCAGAGAGTTGCGAAACTCGCAGCACGTCGACATGACGCCCTGCACGCGCTCCATGATGAGATTACGCATGTCTGCCAGGTCGGCCATGTCTTCCATGTCAGCCTGATGGGAAGTTTTGATCATTCGTTTTAACATAAGGCCACTGTTGGTTAGTGAGATGCAAATGAAAAAGAATTCCACATTATAGATTTATAGTCAAACTCTTGACCTGGTAGTGGGGGAAGGGGCTGTGCTGGGCAAGGCGTGGCACCAGCGAGGAGATTCTGAACACATCATTGATGAGGCTCTCCACCAGCTCAAAGAAACTGTCTCCTGCCCCAAACTCCAGAGGTGGAGTGAACACCATGTCAGGAACCTTCAGATCCAGCTGAGCCTCAAACAGAGGGGCCACAGCCGCTCTGTGGTCTGGACCCAAAGGAAAGAATTGGAAAACAGCAGTGGAGACCCTGCTACAGTAAAACATGGATGATGTGGATTTGTCACGATAAGTGAGTTACTTGAACATTCTGCGAAAGATTAAAGACTTCATTTTCAGCGTGTTCACACTGTACACTTCACCAAATGTATTTCCCAAAATGAAAACACACCGCCGTCATGTTGTTTGTGTAAAAAGACAAAAAAAAAAAGAAAGATAATGAGGTGAAAGAGGAGTGGAATAAGAGGAACGTAAGGAGTGGATCCAAACTGTCGTAATAATTGGATACTCTCTCATTGCATAACTACATTTCCTTGACCTTAATGGAAAATGTCATGAGGTCAAGAAAACCTGCAAAGGAGAATCCATAACGAGATTAAAAAAAAAAAAAAACACCAATGTGGCTAGAAGAAGCCAAATGAAATCACAGTAGCAGTAGAAAAATATGCCTTGAGCAATGAAGGTTTCTATGGACATTTATGGCTCCCAGAGAATGAAGTTAAATAACTTTGGTGATCCTTCAGCTTTTCATCGAGCACCACCATCAGGTCAAACGTCCTGTCCAATACTAAGACCAAATACCTGCAAAACTAATGCTAATGAGTGAAGGCTAGCATGCAGCTAAACAAGATAATGCAAAACATGTACCATCTGGTAGAGATGATGATATATCTGAGCATATTCCAGATGCAGGTGAACACCATGTGATACAGTGCAAAAAGTAGGTTAGAACTGAACTCAAGCTCACTTTTTAAGTCGATGTGAACAGAAGTGCTAAACTGTTCAGAACAATGGATCGTTTGAAAATATTGCACGACAACTGAGTAAAGTCCATGTTGATGACTACTGAGCAATATGATCAAAAGGGAGTAAGTAGATCTTAAGTTGAGGTTGTTTTGTGAAGTGATGACATTTATCTATAAGCTGAGCCGTTGTAGCAACATAGAAGTCATTTCTATTTCGGTTATCATTTGTGTGAATTTTCTTTCCCAAAATCAAATTATGATGTAATATTTCATCCTGTAGAGGACAGCTGTCCTGTTAGCTCCCCACTAGATATTATATCCAGATGAGTTCACTCAGCTCGGAACGTATTCAGAATCATAAAAGACGATCAGAAACCACACAAGTCTAGAGACCACCTGGGACCCAGTGCTGACTTATTTGGATGGACTCAAAGTTCTGCCTAATACAACCTAGCAGTAACTCCTGCGTATTTTCCATCTTATTTACTTATAGTAGTAGGAATAATAATAATGCTAATAATGATTGTTGTTGTTATTGTTATATTTTTTTTCCTTCTCTTTCTTCTTCGAGCAAGCTACAGTAGGTCCACTCAATAATAACACCGGGTATAACATTATTTATTAATTTTTCTCTTATTATTCGGTACATATATTGTCACCTTCATGAATTCTATGTTTGTTGGATCTGTAAGTGTCAGGTGTCAAGTACTCCCTATCTGCTAATCTAGGTGAGGTTCCTCCATGTTTCTTGGGTAGGTGGGAGGGTGGGATGGGTGGGTGTTATGTTAACCTCATTTTGTGTGTGTATATATATAAAGAAAAAAAAAATAATAGAAATGTCAGTGATGGTACATACTCATTGTACTCTTATGTCTGTCAACATTTCTAAATAAAAAGAATATTAAAAAAAAAAAAAGAAACCACACAAGAAGGACAAAAAAAAGGAATTAGAAGCAAAAGAGCATATAAAATAAAGAGGAGAAGAAGAACTGGACACAGTAGGAGCCTGGCAACTATCCACCACATCTTGAATCACATCCCAGTCCATCTAAACTGGTTGACAAAACTCTTGCCAGCAATCAAGTCCAGACCTATTTTATGTCCACAGCCAATACAGGCGGACACCCAATTGACATCAAACCCCTAAGGATGTGTTCCTAAGACACTGTCCAAGTCGGTGCTGGCTGGAGGATGATGTTATTAGTTCTCTGTGGAATCAGCGTAGCAGGGCTGGATGTTGGGATATTATAGTTGGGGTTGGCAGCAGCATTCTAACAACAGTAGTAACACTAACAGCACCACAGGTCAAGTGCAGTGTGTTGTTTGGTGAACTGATGAACTTCCTACCAGTGTTATCCAGGAAGAACTTGAGAGAGCATTCGATGCTGGTGAAGAATCCATCTATGATCATGTCGTCGATGTACTCCACATAGGCCTTCCACTCCTCAGAGGTCTGCTCACCTCTGAACCGCTCCAGATTGTTCTAAGACACAGCAAAAAGTATTGCACACATAAATCATCATTTATAAAATTCAAAGCTAATCAGGAACTGCTGAGCTCATAATAAGGTGAGCCACTATCGACACAAACAAGAGGAAGGCTTTTCCCACCTTAAGCAGGAAGTGGATCTTTTCTCCAGAGGACCGTATCAGACTGTAAAACCTATCCAGCCTCTCGGCCCTGTCCTCCACACTGAGCAGGGCATCTTTTTTGCCCTCCTTCCTGTCAAACATGGGGCTGGCCCAGCACCTCATGCAGCTCTGGATCTCCTCCACGTTGTCCTTAGTTCTCTGGAGTCGGCTTTCCAGGTCACAGATGGAGTCTCGCAAATCCTGGATATACTGCCAAACACCTAGAGGGGAATGGATGGTAGAGATGGGGGGGGGTTGAGAGGTCAAGAGGATAGAAAACAAAAGAACCAAGCATGTGACTGAAACACAAAATGAAAATGTTCAATTTCAGATCTCTTAAAAGGTTTTCTCGTGTTTGACTGTCTTTGAGTATTAACATGCTTTAGGCCATGATATTGTACTTTAATTCTACTTAAGTTGACTCTAAGTTATGCATTGTCTTAACATGTCTTTACTGAGGCACTGATTTTAGCACTGACCATGATTTAATTTCTGATACATAATTCAATGATTTTTTCATGCATTGCTGTGAGCAAGTAGCCGACAACATGTCTGCATTGAATTAATAGTTTTTTTAATTTTCGATACGTCTGTGACGATTTCTGCTTTGAAAACAAACTAATCTGTCTAACAGTATTTGTTGCCTATAATATTTTGTATAGTGTTTTGCAATAAAAGATTTCATCCCTCCAGTAGTTGCTGAAACGTTTTACTGCAAACCACAAATGTCAACCTCATGGCGATGCCAGAGGAAAAGTCATGGGATAACTAATAATAACCAAAGTCATTAGGATTCATTATCTCTGAACCATGAATGTCTGCCAAAGTTTGTGGCGGTCCACTCAAATACTTTAGTCTGGACCAAAGCTCCTATTGTTTGGATCAGGTTATTATAAAGCCAGAGGAATAAATCTGATATTAGCTTACCACAAATATATCAGTGTTACCAAATATGCCAGCTGATAAGTACCAAGATTTAGAAACAGTGTCACACAGTGTCCTGCTCAGCACTTCTCTTTTATACAAAACTGAAAGGGATCCTTGTGAAAGATTTACATTTTTCAAATGTGTTTACATAAAAAAGTGAATATGGGCCATTGTTATTAGTCTTCCCAAACTCTCAGGCCTTAAAATCCACTTTTAGTTGGTCTATAATCTTCATTCCAATCCTTCCATTTCAGGGTATAACCACAAAACTGGCGTCATAAAACATGCAAATGCTAAGCAGTTTCAACTGATATTAACAACAAGCAGCATTAGCCCCAGTGTCCAGTGTCCCCTGCGGTCAGACTGTAAACTTCTCTCAGCATCAGGATTTTAGTGCAGCGTGAGTTTCTTATAAAATGCAGAATTGTACATCAGGGTGACAGACTTGAATAATCACACTGGGTGTCTGAAATTAATTACAGCTAGAATTATCACCTGTGTTTCTCCACCAACCAGTCAAGTTGCAGTTTGCATCCATGTCTGGCCAGACCCAAGATTAATGTCACCAATTCAGTATCCAACCAAATGTGATATATGGTCACAGTCTTCCCTTCTTTTCCTGAGTGCTGGCATTGAATAATGGGCCGAAAACTATTTTAACCCTACAATGATGTCACACTGGGGTTGACCTTTGAACTTTTGGATATAAAATGCCACCAATCCATGACCACCAATCCATGTTTTGTAAGTTCACAGTGACCTTTGACTAACAAAATCGAATCAGTTCATCCATGAGTCTAAGTGGATGTGTGTGCGTGATTCCCTCAAAGTGTTCCACAGATATCACATTGGACACATGAATCTGAAATGGAACGAATGCTGTGTTGCCCTACATGGGCGAAAGTAACTACAAATACATATTTCACTGAATAACCCAGTGCTTGTCAGGACCAGAAGAAATGCGGAGAAAACAGCCGGCCTATGACCTTAAAACCAATAAATGAAGAAGTAAACCAAAAGCATGTGGAATGAACACACGTCACAACATACAGCAGATACGTGTGCAGCTGCTGTATGTTGTGCAGAGGGACTGAGAGTTTATCCCCGCAGACAGTCGAGTGCATTAGCTTGTACCGTAAACACGTCTCTCATTTCTGCTACGATCCTCTGGGTATCCTGAAGCCAAATAAACTAACTAACATGACTGCCAGCGGAGTGTCAAGCAAAGCTTATCAATGATTGAACACCTCTCCCACTCTGATTTTATATGTTTTTCAAAAATGCAAAGCCACTCTGTTCATGTCACTTCTCAGAGGAGCCTGCTCTGCCCTAGAAATGACAAGGATGGAGGGAAACGCAAGGAAGGAGGAATGTTTCTATAATAACCTAGGAATTTAGAGTTTAGAATATATAGTACTGTGCAAGTCTGTAAAGTAAGAATGCTTTCAAAAATATTACATTTAATTGTTTATTTTTAGGGATTTCATAAATGCAAAGTGAGCGAATAGAAGAAAAATCTAAATCAAATCCATGTTTGGTGATCAGCCTTTACCTTTAAAACAGCATCAGTTCTTCTAGGATTTTATAGGATCACAGTCAGGTTCATGATTAACCAGTTATAGCAAACAGGTGCTAATGATCATCAGTTTCATATGTAGGTTGAAATGCAGTCATTAACTGGAACAGAAACAGCTGTAGGAGGATTAAAACTGGGTGAAGAACAGCCAAACAGGTCATCATGTCACAGGCAGTGCACCATGGACAGACTGAGCACAAGGTGGTTCTACTGCATCAGCAAGGTCTCTGCCAGGCAAACATGTCAGAGCAGACTGGGGTTTCAGGATGTGCTGTTCAAGAAGAAGCACAAAGAAACGGGCAGCGCTGAGGATGGTAGACGCAGTGGTCGGCCAAGGAGACTTGGTGCAGCTGATGGAAGACACGTTATGTTTACTTCCCTTTAAAATCAGAAGATATCCAGCAGCCATCAGCTCAGAACCAGCAGAAACCAGTGGGATAGATGTTACACCATCTACTGTCCAGAGAAGTCTGGCCAGAAGTGGTCTTCATGGAAGGATCGTGACCAAAATGCAGAAAAGTGGCAGCAGGTGCTCCAGACTGATGAGTCAAAATGTGAAATAATTGGCAGCAGCAGAAGGCAGTTTGTTCACTGAAGGGCTGGAGAGCAGAACAGTAATGAGTGTCTGCAGACAGCAGTGAAGCTGGTGGAGGTTCTGTGTAAGTTTGGGGCTGTATTTCTGTAAATGGAGTTGGGGATTTGTTCAGGATTAATGGTGTCCTCAATGCTCAGAAACACAGGCAGATACTTATCCATCACGCAATCCCATCAGGGGGGCGTCTGATTGGCCCCAAATGTATTCTGCAGCAGGACCCAAACATACAGCCAGTGTCATTAGGAACTATCTTCAGCGTAAAGAGGAACAAGGAGTCCTGGAAGTGATGGTGTGGATTCCTATTAAAGGAATAGCTTTTTGAGATGAGAAGATCAACATCACTCTCATGTCTATGTGTGGTACAGGACAAAGCCAAGCTAGCTGTTTCCTCCTGCTTCCTGTCCTCATGCTAAGCTTGGCTAAGTGTATTTGACACACAGACATGAAACATGACACTGACTGTCTCATATCGCGCTCACAAATAAAGGACATTTCTTATGGTGTTGATTTATTTCAGGGACACTTAGATCCTTCTTGTTTTGAATAATCCAGAGTGAAATACCCTGTAAACGGTCTTCAGTTACTTCTGTAGTTCCTATGAAAACCGTTCACGGTGAGGTCTGTAGACCTATTGCTGTAACTTTGATGATGTGAGCGTCACAGATGAAATTTCGTTCAAATCCATTGAACAGTGTTGGACGAAGGAACCTCAGAAACACACATCTCAACTATCGGTGTGGCTGAATACCAGGAGAGGCAAGTGAAGATGTGTTTTTTGTCATTTGGGTAAACAGACCCCTCAACAATAAATAATCAGACATTTAAATGTGTCATTCATCACAAGCTGGATCTGGTAGTGATCAGTTAGTGTCCTGACCTTGGCTGTTCCAGTTCAGACTCTCCTCTGCCTTTCTGAGCTGAGTGTCGATGTCCCTGAGCTGGCCCTGAACCAGAGGACGCTCCACGTCGAGCACGGAGTGCATCACCTGTCCCCCAGACAATGGAGAGAGAGAGAAAAAAAAAAAAACAGAGAAAAGATTGGATGTGATTTGCAGCTCCCATTAAGTGTGTGCAGAATTATCATTTTAATATAACGCCTGGCCACTGAAAGGCCACGCAGAAGCCCAGAGCATCAAGACAGGATGTCATCCTCATTAAAGTCGCTGTTTCTGGATCGTTCCATGTTGCCATGACTTAATTAGACTTGAACTTTTAGCTACCTGAAGCAATGAAATGCTGTATTTTTAAAATGTAATCATCTCATTGCAGGAGCTGCAGGAGCTGCAGTACGTGCGGTTGAGCTTTGTGGAAGCTGTCCTCTGTGAGGCCGAGTTAATTACACTGGTGATTGCTCTTATTGTTTTACGCTACATGATTAAAACTGCCATTTTGCCCTCATGCCCAGTTCCCATTAAGACCAACATTATGTATTTGATAGTGTCTGTGGAAAAGAGAAGCATACTTTATGTACTAATTCTTTCATTTAACTCATTTAGTGAATACACACACAATGCACATCCTCATTAGCATAATTACATTACGATATAATTCTAATATGCGTGTTAGCTTTCCGCATGCACGGTAATCACTGTAGTCCAGTTGAGCGGAATGTAACCGATATAGTCAGCCATCTTGCATAAAAATACAAATGTTGAGTTGTTCATTTTGAGATGTTAAAAGTAATAACCATGAGGGTGACAGTAAAGGCTAGGGGAACACAGTTAGGATATGTCATCTGACGTCCATGATTATTACAAACTCTCACTTACCTTTTTATCAATGTAGCGCCAATAACCAACATAGAGGACAAACTGAAATTATGCAGTCATTGGGAATTTTTCTGGCTCCTCCTCAGGTAGATAAACTATTTAATGCCCTCTTAGATGAGCAGGAAATTGCATCGTCAAAAAGCTGAAAAATGGACTTTTTCCGACTGATTATAACGTAGTTAATTAGCACAACCTCCTACGGCAGTAGAATACAACACAAGCACAATGCAACAGTAATATCAATCCGGAAACATCAGATATTATAAGAAAGTGCTGTGATGAGAATTTGCATGTCAGAAGACAAAGAAATGTAAATTCACAGTTTGATCCACCAGGGTGTGTCCCGACCAGACCGCAGAAGAAAGAGGTGTTAAAACATTTGGTCTGTCAGGATGCATCCCGGCCAGGTATGGGAACAAAGGAGGTGTTGAAATAACGTCCGATCAACAGGATGTGTATTGTTTTGCATATCCCAGGGTCTACAGGCCAAACCCCCAAGCCTACAGGTCCTCACCTCATAAAAAGAGACAGAGATACAGACTCAGGGAACTCTGTTTCAGAACTGTTAGACTGCAGGACTGTCTCTGTAACAGCTGTTCCTTTTTGCAAAAATAAATGCGCACAAGAACTCCTTGCAGCAGACTTTATCTTTCAGAAATTTCCACGACAGCGCTGACAGGGAGCATTTAACTGGGCTATGAGCAGTTCAAGTAAGTTTTGCTATAACAGTTACTACAGGTTTAGAATCCAGAGCTTTTTACTTGTAGTGGAATATAAATCAAAGTGGTCTGATCTGAATATTTCTTCCACCGCCATGTAGCACATTAGAGAGGAGAGGTAGAGTAACTTGATAAGATGAAAGATTTTTGACAGTGAGGTGTGAGATGGATTTGTTGTTGACAATGTAAAATGATTAGGGGAAAAAAAAATAGGACGCACCGATAGTGAGTTTAGTTTTTAACACATCAGAGATGCAGGATGTGCGCCGAGCAACATCACTGGAGGAGACAACAGTCTATCCTCAAAATAATTAGCATTCATCATCTTGGGGTGACAAATGTCTGGACCAACTAACTTGGAAATCTATCCAATAATTAGTTGGACTGACTAATATACAGTATGTTGTCAACAAAGGAGCTCTGATGCAAGCGCAGCTTAAAGGCCTCATGCGGACATCTAGTTTTCTCTTCTGCTGCGACCCCACCCCATGTGAACATGTGAACAGGGGAGGCTTTCGAAGGACCACTATGGCCTGCAGAGGGTCACATGACTGTGGTAAGCTAAATTTCTGTCTGTCTGTCTGCTTGTACTGTTAGAAGACAAGCAGTGAGGAAGTGCGTAACACAACAGTGCCTGAGCATTTTGTATAATTCACTAGAGCAAAGAGAAATATGTGGTAAAGGTTGTTAATCATTGAATAGTCAGCTTGTTACACAACACTGTGCCATCGAAAGCTGGACTGTGTATAACAGTCAAATGACTCTCTACTGTAGCTCTGTGTTTTGAACCTCCACTCAGACAACTTCTGCTATATTACATTATCATACTGTAATAAGCACATAAAACACACATCAACTGGGGCATTCACAGCTGCTGCGTTTTAGTAGTCATCAGCTACAGACCCTCATTCAGTAGCACAGTACAGCTAGATGAGGCTGTCAGATTATTAACATACATCATACCCAAATGGCCTATGTAAAGAGACACGTCAACAACAACTACCCAAAGCGCCCCCAGCTGCATATCTGCTGTGCTGCTTCTACTTTATAGGGCTACTGCACCATGTTGACACCATAAATAAATGACTAGTCTACAACAATCCGCAGTGTAGGCTTGGCGATTGCTCTGTGAAACCCCTAATACCGACATATTCAAATAAACCCAAACAGTGGTCAGGGTTTATCAGACTGCCGTCAGTTTTTAAATCGGGCAGTGCGTTGCAAAAGTGGTCCCACTTCCAGTGCAGACAGGAAGTTACAAGAAGACGCCTTGGCAGTCAAAGCGGACCCTCGGAGAACAACTTTAGTAATCGTCCCTAGAACCTAAAACAGCGAGGGTGACTGAGTGAGTGTCATTATCCTTTAACACCACGTCCTCACTGCTTTTAGCCCAGTCTAAGCCAACCTTGTTGTATCTGCCCACGGTGAGCTCTAGGTTGGCCACATACTGCCACAGCTGCCCCCTGGTGGTGTAGATCTGCACTGCAGCTTCAGGGATGACCTCGGTCTGTCTGGCCTCCAAGTACTTCACTTCCCTCAGCACAGACGCCAGCTGGGAGGAGGAGGAAGGGGAAATTAGGAGCACTGGAGGACATTTGGACAGTGTTGATGGTAGAAGACTTGCCACTAAAACTCAGATTAATGAGATGTAGGTTAGCAGCTGACCCAACATTACTGCCTTTAAATTAAAAATTGAAGTACTGACCCTCCTAATGTGATCCTCCTAAATGTTATGCGCAGAGAAAATACTATCTATAACTTTATTTAAGCATTTATGCTGTCTTTTGCAGCTACAGGCGTGTGTATAGCACTTACTGGAAGGTATTTAATATACCAGCAGACTAATAAGCTGCTCAGACACTGTCAGCAGGTATCCAAATCAAAAAGATTACAAGCTGTGACACATCTAGCAGCTTGTCTTGTATCAGTTTTTCCAGCACGTGGGCTCAAAGTAAAAACCTGCGGGCTGAAGTTGACCGAGATCAACGGAGTGTCCGGGTCCCTGCTGATTAATGGCAGGCTGAGGTTGTACTGAGAACTCTCGCCCACGGTCTCTGTCCATGTCTCATACAGGCTGGTGGAGTAGCTGGAATACCAAACACAAAGAGCATAACCCGCGATCACAATCAAACCAAAGTCATCATCACAGAAAAACAAACTGTGCATTTACCACCAGGGCAGAGCATTGTTTCATATTTCCATTAGAAGGGCCGGAGCTTTTATTTCACGAGGCCAAAGGCGTGAAAACAGCCCGCATTATGGAAATTAACATAAGCAACAAAAAAAAAAGCAGCAGCTAAAAAGGCACATGATTGATCCATTTTCCCAATCCTCTGAGGTTGTAAACAGAATGAGAGGCGTGATTTGCTCATCCATATCAAGCAGACAATAAGGGCAACGGGAGAAGTAGCGCTGAAGGAGACTTAGATGTAGGCGTGGGGGGTAATATGAGAATAAACGCTGATTCATCTGGCTGGGAACAGACAATATGTCAGGGCTCTGTACAGCTATATCAATCTGTAAATAGCCACGATTATGATGAGAACTTCAGTGCGCACTGTGTGCTCCTTATTGGATTTCTGCTGTGAGCTTCATTTCCTGATAGTGGCACCGCAGACGCAGAGGCAATCAAATGCCTTGGTCATGGCCATAAATCACGCTGCATTTTGTGTGTGGGGGTAATGAGTGAGCATGCCCGTCCTGCTCCTGACTGAATATGTATAATAATGGTGGCGTTCATCGGAGGCAGCAGCAATGATTATTACAGTATAACAAGGCCTCTAATTTCTGATGGGAGTAAATTGAGGGCAAAGAACTGGTGTTGTTCATCATTCCATTACTCTAGGAAGGGGGACTTAAAAGTGAGGAAGTGATATGAAGCGTGTGAAGCATAAAGAATGGGAATTTGTGTGCGTGAGTGTATCTGTGTGTGCACACTGTGATATACATTTGTGACATACTTTTGGGAATGCTACACACAGTCAACAGCACTTTTATATTACCTAGCTGTAAAGACCTTACTATACTGAATCCCTAACCTTTAATCTTCCACAATGCACACACAATTTTAGTAAGTGCTATAACGCTAATATTAAACAAACGGTCATTATTTATCAATTAATAGATAAACCGTATGGCATACAAAGAAAAGACAGAACATATAATAATATAAAAAAATGAAAATGCCCTTCACTATTTCCCTTAATTGCTTGTTCTGTCTTATCAGTAAATTATAAGTAAAAGCAATTCATCTCTGTTACTTTGGTTTGACAAATGACTCTGACGCACAATTAATCTATCAAAACTGTCGCAGCTGGTCTAACCTAACTGCTACATTGACTGCTGTCCTTCCTCATCCTCTACAACATGTGTAAGAGAACATAACATAAAGAATGAATGGTTAAAACCCAAACAGACTGCGTCCGTTTTCGCTGGGATTTTCTCATTTAGCCACAAACAAAAACTTGGGCCCATCTCTACTGTTATAAAGCTTACTTACATAACGCACAACTTTAGGTTGAGATAACCCGTGAAAGGCAGTGCTGCTTCATGTCTGCTAGCGACATGTGTGCGCAGAGATGTTTGCTAATGTCGCAGGGCTGCTGCTGCTGCTGAGTTTTAACGCTAAACGCAGTTTTCGCACCTTTTGAAATACAAAACGACGTTCCCTCAACCTTTTTACTCACTTGTCATTGGCTCATTTTCAAATGTTTGAGTCAAATTCTACCCCATAGTTTACTGAGCAGTACTGACAGTTTAGAGCCAGTGTTCCTCACCCAGTGCTGCAGGACACAAACCCCCTCCCCTCTGTATTTTTTTAAATATATTCTCATTTTAAGTATTCATTTATTAGGTATATTGTTATACTGCCCGGTGTTTCTGTTATTTGGTAACCTTAGAGTGGAAACCTGAAACCCGTTCACCGTGTGGGATCTTTCTCCTCTTTGTGTGAGGACATTTCATCAAAAGAAATACAGAAACAGAAAAAAAAAAAAAAAAAAACCTGTCTCTCTTTGACTCTCACAACTCAGTGTGACTCCACACAAACAGCGTTCCGCCCCGATGGGATGCTTTATCTTGCCGGGTTTTGAAGTTGGAAGTGGTCTAAAAGGCCATTTCTCACTTGGCATCAGTGAGCAGCGACAGAGCATATGGGATTATGGGACTCCTGTGAAATAATCTGCAGAGCAGCGCCACAGTAATGAGAACATAAATCACGCCCGGAGCTGCATGTCTACATGCTATTCCACAGGGGCTGCTTCATAAATGTTAGACACTCAACTAACAACAACACAAATGTTCAGTTTAAATACAGCATTGCTGTAAAATTACAGGAATAAAAAAAAAAAACATGTCAGAGACAGAACTAATATCTGATTCATGTCGTTGGCTTTTATTAGATTTACAGTCCAATAACGGGCCGTTCTATTCTGTCGCTTTCAATTCTGTTTAATCTTCCTTCCTCTTTTTTTTATTCAATAACACATACATCTAAGCATGATGACATACAGTGTAATACAAGGAGATCATATCTGCACCCACCTGTCCAGCAGTTGCATCATCTCCTCGTACTTGTGGATGACCCGGGCTCCTCCTGCAGACTCCAGGCACCTGCAGAGAGGACGCGATTTTACGGCCCATGCAAAGGTTAAATATAATATCTTTCCAGTGGCCAGTATTCCAAAACATCATTTTTACGAGGCTTTTAAAGCAAGTCGCAGAGCAATTAATTCACACTGTGACCACTGGAAATGCATGACCACACCGAAATTCATTTTTTTTAATCTACTGTGAGACTCACGGGTAGGAGAGGTGTCTGAATTTGGAGAAGGGGGTCTGAATGCGCTGCTGCAGCTCCTGGGCCCATCTCAGCCCTCCAGCTACTGCTGGCATATTCTTATTCACTGGCGTCCAACCTGAGGATGAGAAGAGTCATTGCTTCCTGGCGCACAGAGAAAAGACTGAGCTAAGAATTGTACATAATGTTATGTTACTCATTTCACAGAGATGCCATAAATGTGGCATGCTGCACTGCCTAAACCTAATTCTGTACAGGAAGTGATAAATGTAATTTGTGAAGGTTATCTACGTCGCGTTACAAGATTTGAAGTGCCCACACCCACAAAGGAGTAGAGGTCTGATTAAGCAACGTGACAGCACTCTAAGCTTTAAGGGCTTTAAATTACTTAAAGTATGCAAAAATTTCAAGGGTCTCTCTTAACCTACCTCTTTTTAATTAAGACGTTTAGTCAAATGTAATCTCTTCAACGACCAACATGCCTTTTCAAAAGTGTCCTTGTGGCTGTCTTGTGGATATCAATTTGGGGAATACAGTTGCACTCAAATTTGGTGTATTTGCATAAATGTACAAACTTTCAGCTGTGTTCGATGAACAAATCAAAGAAGAACAGTTGAAATAGCTCAACACAACTAATATTACTGGTGGTTTCTCCAAATTCAACACAATATGCCACTTTTAATGACTTCTGCAGTCTCGAAATGATTCAGCCCCCTGAATAGAATCCCACATAAGAGCTTTCATTTGCAAATCAGATGTTGTCTCAAGCACAGCTGATGGAACTAATGAAGGGCCTCATTAGTTGCATCAGGTGTTAGAACACATCAAATATCCCCGACTGTACAGGGGTTTGTTCACAGTTACGTTTGGTAGCATGTTAGAAATATGGGTTTTCGTTTTCTCCTTGAACACGTAGGGTTAACCCTGGTCACCTTTCACCAGGTAGATATATGCCAAAGCCAAACCATCTGGGAGACTTCTCAATCTGGGTGGGATCCACAAGTGTGCTCCCTGCAGAGACGTACTGCTCACTCAGGCGTCTGTCTGTGAAGCGGCTGTGTAAAACACGGGCATTGTTATGCCTCTCACCCAGCTCCTCTGCAGAGCGCACATGTTTGTTGTAGAGGAGTTTGCAGCAGTCCAGCTCTTTGTCGAACATGGAGACAAGGAGGGGGTATCTGTGCAGAGCGTCTGTGGCCACTAAGGGGCGCTCCAGCAAGCTGCCAAACATTTCCAGAACCTGCAGATATCAGATAAGTGAAAGGGCTTGAATGAAATAAATGTGTGTGTGTGAGAGAGAGAGAGAGAGAGAGAGAGAGAGAGAGAGAGAGAGAGAGAGAGAGAGAGAGAGAGAGAGAGAGAGAGAGAGAGAGAGAGAGATTAAGTCCTCAGACCTTGAAGGCATGCTCCAGTCCGTAGGTGTCCTCAAAGGCCTGACAGAAGACAGCTCCTAGTCGTCGGTCTGTGTCATCCACCTTCAGTTTGAACTCCCTCACATCTTCTTCATACTCCTGCAGGGCAGATAGCTCAGCTAGACCGACAGCCAAAACGCCACACAGCTTTGCATGCTAACGCAGAGCCAGCACAGCATATTCCTTTTCACATCTGACTGCCTCAAAGCCATCCAGCGGAGAGCACTGACTGGGTCTTACAAGCAAAGTAAATTGCTTTTCTTGCTATTGCTCAGGAACATCTTGGTTAAGCAACTAGATGGCACTGAAAAAAAAAATCTGTTTGGTCAGAAAAACAATTTGCTTCTCAAACGGTGGAGTGATCAGGCAGTGGTGGTGTTCGCCAGCTCGAGGGGGGGAAAAAAAGAGAGCATGTGCTGAGAAGTAAAAATGACACTGAGCGTGTAGCCTGTGTCGCATACTTCAGGAAACCCATTTGAAAATAAACTGACCTTCAAAGTTGCTCTGCACAATTATAGCCCATTTTTCCCAGCAGGCAAGTGAACGAAAGTTTCATGCACCGTGTGATTCTAAAGCTCTGTACCCTGTTGCTGAGGTCCAAGCAGTCATACGGCTTCTCTGTGAAGACTTTGTAAGTGTCCGCAAACTCTTGGTGGAGCAACTGGACCCGCTGGCTGAGGGCTCGGCCTCGGACGCCTCCGATCTCCACTTTCTCGAGCTTCAGCAGGTCCACGGCTGTCAACAGGACGTCCTGTAGGGAAACAGGAATGGAAAATGGAGGGCAATCAAGCTAAACTGCAATAGCGCTGCAAAGAAAGCACCTAAGTTTCACTTTGGCATCTCAATCCATGAACCAAAAACGCAGATACTTTTCAGTGATTCTGCACCTTTTTGAGTAATGAATACTGTTTCCACACTCACCTTAACGGTCCGGACTCTGTTGATAAAGCAGTCGAGTCCAGAGAAGACCAACAGAGGGGAAAAGTCCCAAGGCCTCACCAAGTTCCCGTTCCTCTGGTACTGGCTCAGACTGGCCCTTCGGTCCTCGTAGGTGCTCCTGAAGAGCTGCAGGATCTCCAGGCTCGTCTGCACCCTCAGGAGACTCTCTGAAACCTCTCCTCTCAGAATCTCTTCTGGAACTAGGTACACCCTGGCCTGATGTTGGAGAGCAGGAGCAGGTTAGCTCGGCTCATGCTACAGGGACAGCTAAACGTTTGGCTAATTATCCTCGGCTTATGAACTTAGATTTCTCTAATCTCTTCATGAAGCCCAAACAAGCTGCTTCTTTGTTTCCACATTCTGTATCTGGATCATCGAACAGAAACTATCAACCCACCAGTATCTCTAAAGCTCACAAATTAACACGCTCAATTTTGTTTGTTACGTGCATCACAAAAAGAAATAAAAAAGAATTGTGATAGTGACCTATGAGCTGGACCTACTTCTCGTTCAGGCACAGTGACTTCCTGGAGTGTCTGCTGGTTGCCTGGCAACCTCATTGTGACTTCAGTAAGTCATAAGCCTTTTTTTTTCCACAGCAGACATGTTAGCTTTTCATAATAGGAAAAACACAAGTGTTACTATTAACATTAACAATGGCTCTGTCGCAATAAGGCGTAATGGCGAAGCAGCATGCACAATGCTGCAACCTGAAACTAAGTAGAATCCAGCCATCTTTCATTTAAGTATTTACACCTGTGCTTTTCCTACAGTGACAAGTCAAATGTCTGCCGTCTCCTGGCTCCTGCTATATATTTAATTGACAGATATGAGAGCGGTATCAATCCACCTATGTAAAGTCTTAACAATGTTATTATTCATCATTTCAGCTGATTTTATGCATGCATAGTGAATATTCCTACTGGAGGGAATATTTCAAACTGTCACACAACAAACCTGAGCAGGATGGTATTCCAGATAGGAGCACCAGTTGGTTTCTGAGGCTCTGGGCAAAATAAATTGAGAGTGCCATGTGTAATCTGCCACGTGCACTGTGGGCACTTGAACACCACAGGATATATACCAATCCTGAGAATGACAGGAACTTTGGGGAGGGATGTGAGTATGGACCCACTGCTTAGTTTTGCCTCAGGTCCCTCTAGCGGATTAATCCAGCCAGCTACACAACACATTTCTGGTAGCGAAAATAGAGGTTTGTGCCAAGAAACTGAACCTAAGGGAACAATAGTGACAGCATGAACAGCGAAGGCCTTCATAGCTGAGGAGGATGAAGAAAAGAGTTCCACCCACAGACAGAAAACCCAGGAAGACAGATCACAGTACCCCCCCGCCCACTCTGTATTGACAGGTGATCTCTGACAAGTGCTGCTCAGAAGCCCCGCAGTAATGACTGCTCAGCCGCACTGACTGTTGCCACAAAAGATGAAAGAAGAAAAACCTTCTCGTCGGACTGGACTGCCACTTGATGCAGAGAAGAGACTGCAGCTGACCTGCTGTATGAGGAGGTTGCAGGTCTCCCGCAGCAGAACAATGAGGCGTGCTGGGGTGTTGTAGTATCTGGAGTTGGCCCACACCAGGCACACGGTGTGCATCAAAGGGCTGATCTGACCCCCGACATCAGGAAACTCAGCGCTCTCCATGTCCTCAAACAGGCGCTGCAGGGGCCTCAGGTAGGCGCAGATGTCCTTCGCCTCCTCCAAGGCTGGCCAATGAGGACGTGATCAAAGTCAGCTCATTTGAAACAGCGGATTCATGTGCTCCACCTTAGAAAGCCTCACATCATCAGGCGCATACATCGTGTCGTTACCTGCAAGGACATCCTGCTGCACGTTAGTGAAAGCAGGGGAGTAGCTGCTCTCGACAGCCTCCAACAGCATCGCCATCTTGTTCACCTTGGAGGAGTTTAACTGGGAGTGGATGCACTCCAGATCTGCATGTCTTCAAGGAGAGAAAAAAAAAAAAAAAAAGGAGTGTGAAAAGGTTTCTGTCATGAGAACCCCGCTCTCAGGCTCAATCTCACACTCGAACGCTGTTTGAACAAATCTCACACGCTTAAAAAAGAAAGCCTCAAAGCCATTCTGTTCTGGAAAATATGGTTTAAACAGGCTTTCTCTGCACACAGGACTATGTCTCAACATCAGGCCCCCCCCCCACACATTTCAACACCAATATTGTTCTATAAAGATTACAGAGAGCACTACAGACACATCGGTCAAGATCTTACAGTGAACGACCTTCTGTGCTTCTCTACACTTCAGACAGGTGGGCTGTCACACACAGTTTAAAGGCTACAGAGAAATCACTTGCTACACAGCGGTCGTCCTCAGGTTGAGTCCTGAGCTCCATCCGAGCTGTCAGGACATTTTTATTTTACTGTGAGTAAAAGTCTGATGCGTTTACTCTACTGAGTCAAAAATTATTTTCTGTTATGTCAAGTCTCACAGTATTTCCAGAGGTGGTACTATTGTGTGCACGGAGCACGCTCCCATACACTGGATCTCTGAAATCATTCAAGTGCATCATAAAATAGCAGGATGTAACGATGACGACACATTTCTATTGTATCATAAGTCGCAGGAGTTAGATGAGCCATCATTACATTACATTACACTAGATGGCTTTGGCTCAGCAGGTCATCCACTAATTGGGAGATACTGAACCCCAAATTGCTTTGGTGTGCGAATGTGTGTGTGTGTGTGTGTGTGTGTGTGTGTGTGTGTGTGTGTGTGTGTGTGTGTGTGTGTGTGTGAATGGTGATGAGCAGCTTGTTGGTAGTCCCTCTTATCAGTGTGTGAGTGTTGTGTGAACGGGTGAATACACATACATGAACTGCTTGCTTCAAGCTAACGTTCATTTTACAACCGTTCCACCTGGCACTTTCTAGGTGTAATCTACTTTGCGTGGCGTGGAATGATTAAATATGAGTAAATCTCCACTTAGAACACAATAATATTACTTCTTGGCTAATTTTTGAACTCATCGCCATCTTTGCTCTCTGTGTCTGTATCTGCACAGGTGCAGATGGAGAAGTTCTTGTCACATTTGTGCAGAGCAACAACAAAATGAAGAAAGCAGAGGGGATTGGCCTCTACAGACATAATTCTGCCACGTCAGTAGTTACGAGAAAGTAATACAAAGAGCACCAGGCTCCAAATGACATTTTTCACTTGATAGCACAGGTGTTCTGAAACTCGATAATTAGTAGCAGCAGCAAAAACTTCTAAAACAATTCAACTCCGAGGTCCTGTAGGGACGTGATATTTTGATGAGAGCAGCAGAACAAGTGGCTGCCGGTGGATATGCAGGAGGAGCTGACCTGTTCTTCCAGAAGAGCAGCTCTGCGTGAGGCGTCGGCTCTGTGCCGTCCAGCAGGGCCGCAGAGGACTCTTTCTTCAGCACGCCGCGGATCTGATGGCTCCACTCGATCACTGCCGACTCCAAGGAGTGGACGACGCCCTCATCCACTCTTCCTCCCCTGTGAAGTTTCACACCGTTTCAGACCGCAACGTGTGGAACAAATGAGGCGTTGACACGAGCCGTTCTGCCTCGCGCTCTCGCTCACCTGCTGTCCGTCTCCAGGGCAGCCCGGTCCACTGTCTCCGAGCCCGCGGGGGGGGGCAGCAGAGTCCGGCCTCGGACTTGGCCCGACACCACAAACACACTGGTCTTGAGGGAGTGGACGTGCCGTCTGATGTCCTGACGCACCACTTGTGGCCACTCAGTGTGGTTCCTGCTGTTAGACAGCAGCGGGGCCACAACCTGGAGGACAGGGGGGGGATTCACTCAGCACGGGACAACGTTTGCTCCAGACTCAACACAGGCTGAGTCACAGTGACGGTTTAGCACTGGATGTACTGTAACATAACAGGATACCTCCATCAGTGGATTGGAGAGGTGAGGGCCCAGGCCAAGTGGGCCTAATGCTCTTCTTTACAATGTCTTCTACTACACCACCAAATGATGGGGGCTTTAAGGTCATGCATCCTTCAGAGGGGCTACCCTCTCTGGCTTTAAAGCCTCTACTAAGATTATTAGAATTGAGAAGATTATTAGAAGACTCGATGAGTACCTTTACTGAGGTCAAATCTCGGCACTCACAGCTCTGCAGCAGACAGATCTTGTGAAACTGAAGTGATTTTCCCCTCCTCCCCCCATATGAACCTAATAATTAACACATTCCGCCCTGCTGCTTACCTCCTCCACCAGGGCAGAGAACTGCTCCAGCGGAGCGTAGGACAGGTCCCCGCAGACCAGCTCCCTCATGGAGTCCGGACGGAGCGACACACTCCTCCGCTTCACAAAGTAGACCGCCTTGGTTCCGGGGGCGGCGCTGAAGGCGGCGGAGGGCTGCAGGAGTCCGGCCGCGGTCACGGACACCACCAGGGTCCTCTGATCGGCCCGGTCCAGGAAGTCCTGCAGCACCTGCAGGCTCCCATCGTGGGACACACACTTGTGCCACCTGTCCTGTTTCAGCTTGAGGGTCCGCAGCACGTAGTCCGCTATGAAGTCCAGTCTTCTGTCCTCAGCAGGTGGCTCCCCCATGTCCGCTCTGCTGTCCCGCTCTCTCTCTCTGTGTCTGTGTGTGTGTGTGTGTGTGTGTAGACTGGCTGTGTCCCGGCCTCCATAGTAACGCAGTGTTTGCATTAATCAGGCCGTTGCTGAGGGGATCATGAGCGACCTGGAGCTGACCCAGGACCAGCACATCCCTCTGTCTGTCTGTCTGTCTGTCAGGCAGCTGGCTGACACCCATTGTTCTGGGCTGTTGTCACAGTGTGGCCACAACAATGGAGCTAATAAAGGGCCATTATGTGAAAACTAGAGTGAAACTTACTGTTACTTCATCGGGCTGTTTGACCTTCACTGGGCACCGGTACCTGTGATGTGTGTGTTTTTTGGTTTTTTTATCATTAGGGCCCGAGGAATTCTTCTCCTTCTCCTTCCCTCCATTTTGAGGAGCCTAAACGTACTCGAAAACTCATGAAACTTTGAACACGCATCAGTCGTGGCCCCAAAATTCAAGCCCGGACACTGTGTTTTATGTACATGAACGAAACTCGGCAGGTACATGTATCTCTTCAAGATGTACAAAAAAAAAAAAAAAAAAAAGTTTCCCGAGGCGATGACCTAAACCCAACAGGAAGTCGGCCATATTGTATTTTTTGGCGGTTTCACAGGGGTCATAAATGAACGAACTAGTCTGAGGGGATTGAGGCGATCCACTTCAAACTGGGTCAGCTGGTAGAAAGGACATAAACATCAACGATGAAAAGTTGTTAAAACTTTAACGGCGTACTTGTTCCGCCCTGAAGCCGTCACATGTCAATATTCAGTCACAGCGCCACCTGGTGGAGACAGGAAGTGCTGTGTTTTACTCTATGGCGGCTCAAGACCAGCCAGTGGACCAGATCCACTTCAAATGTGGTCAGGGAAGCCTCAAGACGTTGCTGTTGGAACTCAATGATATGTCAATTTATTGTTCATAATAAGTTGATTAAATACACATGTGCGTATTAAATTGGAGTGATCGCTCGTATTGGCCCACAGGACAGGACAAGCATGCTGCTAAGGTAATACTATCGTCATTTGTTGTTTCTGTCTCTATTTCTTAAACGTTTCTCCTGGTGGTCTCCTGGTGAGGACTAATGTTTGTACTCATGTTATCCATGCAGTTCTGATTGATTCCAAAAGATGTGATTGCCACAGTCGGCCACAAGGTGGCACTGCTGCACTGACAGCACGTCACCAGATGAGCTCTTTACCATCAGTGCATGTCTCAGATGTGATGAGCTCCTTGGTTTTAGTCAGACAAACATCTCTCCAAGCTCAGTAAACCTTTGTCTTGGAGCTCATGGCTGATCTGAACCTGTTGAGTCCTCTGAACGGTGACACGGGCCAACAGCAGACCGTCACACTCACTCAGCTTGCAAACTAAAGCGCAAAATAAGTTAGTAATAACAAGTTTAGGAGCTCATCTGTGCCTCCCTGGGAGCAATGGTCAGACTACACAAGCTGTTTAGTGTGATCTGGCTTCAGGAAAAATAAACAAAGTGTGTTCAGTATTCTGATGTAGGATGAGAAACAGGATTATCATCAGCGGAACATCAAATGTTTTCTTGGACATCTTTTGTCTCATGTAGGTGCAATATCATGGTGGGGTTTGATAGACCTCCAAGGAAGGTGTGTGTGTGTGTGTGTGTGTGTGTGGGGGGGGGGGGGGGGGGGGGGGACCGGAAGGTGTGAGTCACTCAGATTGTCCAGATGCAGCAACTAAGGAGGTTCAGTTCCTCTGAATGACTTTGAAGATTAAGATGACAGACCAAAGAGAAGCAGCGCAGCCAGACTTTCCATTTCAGAATCAAACGAGCCGCTCGGTCACTGATATGACGGAGCTGCTGGCTGCATCCAGCTGGGTGGCTGCACGCTGAAATACATAAACCAGGAATGTCTGCCTCGCCCCTTATCTTTACATCGGCTAGGAGAATTAAAGGAAGACGGCCACGGCATAAAAATGGCAACCAGCTAATCACTGCTCAGACTGGAGAGATTTCTATGAAAATTACACTTCCTGCTTCTGGAAGTGTGACTTCTTGTAACCAGAAGAAAAGATTGCTATTGTGATACTGTATGAAATGTGTTGAACTCATCAGCAGGCACAGATTCCATTTACTTTAATACACGTATCTATTTATGACAAGTGGGGTTGTGTTCATTCATTCCCCTGTAATGTCATCACACGCACTTCAATACATGTAAACCATCATTTCACAGAGCCCAAACTATTTGTTTGAGTTTAGATTACAATGATGCAGCTGGTTACATTTTCAATTTTCAACAGAATGTGAAAATCAGTTGCCAGTTGTTTTTTTTTTTTTGTTTTTTTTATTGTGACGTCCAACTGGCTAAAACAACAGTTCCACAATAAATCCTCCCCTCGTGAAGGTTACGGTGCTCAGCTTTTACTGAAACTGCTTTAGGGAGGAGTTGATTTATGGTCACGGACGAGTTTTTTCCAACACTTTATCCACAACATTTATATCAGTTTGGACTAAATATTAGAAAAACCTCCCAGAATAACGCAGTGCAATTAAACAGCAGCCTAAAAAAAAAATGAATGCAGTGTGTGATGTGGTTTAAACAGATACTGTGCTACTATAAAGACCTGAAAGTAATGCCCTAACGTGATATATGACCTCATTGCTTGGCTGTTTTGTAGCTTTATATACCAGGAGGCGTTTGGATGTGAGTGAGACACGGTTGGTTGCACTTCCTCCCCGTCACCAGCAGAGGTCGGTAAAGCTCTTATATTTCATGCTCCTCCGAGGCTTTAAATTTAAGCATCACAAAGTCTTACAAATGCATCGCTGAAACATTTTCAGTGTTCTCTGCAAAGAACAAGAAGTTCCACAGATCCATCTGAACACAATCATCAAACAGTCTGAATGAGACAGACCTTGTCCTCGGGTCCCGTGGCCCACATTCAGAACATCTGTGTCTGCGTTAGCACAAACCCAAAGCATGAATACGGATTAAAACGGCGTGCAACATTAGAATCTCATGTATCTCACACGTTACCAAAGGTTATGAAGCTTGCTTATTCGGGTTGTTTGTCAGTCAAACACCACTTCACTGTGGAAAGTTGACCATTTTTCAGCTTCACATAAAACCTTGTAAACGGGTACAGGATAAAAAGGTATTTATTAACCTGTTAAAATTCTTTATTCGCCATCTGAAATTTGCCCGTCCTTCTCTTCTCTTCCTCGTTTTATTGCTTTCAGATGGGCAACAGCACCGGGTGGGTGAGAGAGCCGAGTTGGATTCATTTCAGGAGGACTAACAGTGTTGGTATTTGTCCCAAACTATCCGTCGACACATCCTCATTCCTCTAAAATAAAGCTAAACCGGGCTCACAGGCTTGGGTCGCGGCCAAGAATCTAAAGAGTAAACACGTACGGAGTTGTCACTTATGTATTTCCACACGTTAGCTTACTCGTATCAACACTCTGGGACTCTGCAGACATTCCTCTGTGTCTAACTGCAGCTTCTAAAATGACTTGTTTTTGAAACGCGTCCCAGTCTGGACTCCGGGTACACCTGGTTGAGCAAACCTCTCTTCCCGTCACTCTTTTAAGTTTTCTGTTTCACTTCTCAGATGAGTCAAACACGGAGGCCCTGTGAGAGAAGCGAAGCCCTAACAGAAGATAATTCTGGTTTGGTCGAGCAGTGTGGGCCATCATGACGGCACACTAAGGTTTAGATGTTACATGTAGTGGAACATCTGATCACAAATGAACCCCATTATTGAAACCGCCCATTGCAGCTTACAAACAGCTTCCACTTTTACCAAATGTTATTATCATAAGTGTACATGTACGGTAACAAACGCGAGGTTCTTCTTGCCTTGGGAGATTACCAGGGACAGTTTACATCTCAACAGTTACCATGGCGAGAACAATGTAATCCTAATCAACAGAAATAAAACCCAAGTTCCACAATTATCCTTTGAATTTGATGTGTGTGTAATCATGTGTCAGACCAGGGTTCTACTGTGGAGCTCGATTCTTCTCCTAGTAATCTTTAGTTCATGTGCATTTTTTTAATAGGGTGCAAACACACACACACACACACACGGGTGCTCTACCAGTCCATGAACTTGTGGCTAGAGCCAGATGATGTGTAAGCCATACTAGTACCGTCAGTTACAACAGAGAGAGAGAGGGGGGGGGGTCTTGCAGCATAACACACTGACAGCTCCTTTTGACACACAAACACACACACACACACACACACACACACACTTGCAAACCTTCACACACGTCTGTGAGATAAACATACGTTTCTTGCCTGTGTGCCTGACAGTGACCTCATGCATGCGGCGGTGAAACGCCAAGCATAACCAGCTCTCTCGGTGATGATAGAACACACGGAGCTAACTGGGACTATTCGATTTCAAAGGAGGCAATTTCATCGACCAGCCGCCAAACACTCAAAAACACTAAAACCACAGGGAGACCACAAGTGGACACAGAAAATGTAATTCGTTTTGCATCCGGTTTCCCTCAGCTCGCTCCATCTGCAATTTAAGTGAACACACGCACTTCACGTTTGCATGAGTTGTGTGGCAGGATGGCTTTCGCACGCCGCTTCCAAGTCATTCCTGGCAAGGCTGGCTAACCGAGCAATGTGACGCAAAGTCTAGTACTGAGGATATGCCACAATTCATAAAGGCAAGCATCTGTTTCAGCAGCAGCCCGGCTCCTGGTGCTTCGCCAGTTCAAACCCTTCACGTCGGCGAGCTGACGGTCTGGACAATCCTAACCTGACACTGGCAGGGCCGAGAGCAGCACCTGACACCTGACGCTGTTTGTGCATGAATGTGTCTGAGGAATCTGGCGAATACCTCAGCCTCTCGGGAATGCCAGTAATCCCGAAAAGCTTCTGAATGATGGTTTTCCTTCTCGGTTTGGATGGAGTTTGATTCATTTGTTCACTCCGCGTCAACAGCAGCAGCATTAATCATACTTGACTCAGTCTGAGTGAGGGCGAAAATCAGAGGAGGAACTATCCGCGAAGTCGGCTGCATCTCTCACCCTCTGACAATGTTTTCTCCTGTTTGTCAGTCGTGAGGTAATGCTGCTTCTCTTGACAGCCTCATTGAACTTCAGTGACAACGTATTATTATGCAGTACTGAAAACACAAGTGGTCCTCCCGTGGCTGTCTGAGTTTACACATTTGGAACCCACTATAGTGATAGAAAGTATCTCCTGTGTCACGTCTTCACAGAAAGAGAAGGGCGTGCACACCAGAGACAACATGTCGAGCTATTTCTGGCTCCGACACTCCAGTGGGATGTGACACGTTGAGCGAGGCAGGGGTAAAGCGCTGCGTATGAGAACGCTGATAACAAGCCGAGAGGAAGCCGGTGCTGTTTATCTGGGCTCTCTGCATAGCTGTAATCGCCAGGCCTCGCGGTCGTTGAATTATGTGGCCTTACAAATGGCTCAAAACGACCCTGGTTACTTTGTTTCTCGGAGGGGGGGGTGGGGGGGTGGGGGGGTTGCGGTCGGCGGCGGTGGGTACAGTCGTGTTCTGCCAGTCAGATCTGGCCTCTGAGCCATGTGGAGGTTTGTCAGAAGGACCGCTGATGGCTTTTAAAGAGCTGCAGGCCATGACTGGATGGGTAATTTTCATACTTTCACGATTTGGTGAGGGGCCAAAAGCAACATGCTGGAGGCTCACTCTCTCTGAAACAGGATATTGGGTTAGTAATGGCTGTCGGGGGACCAGCAGAATGACATAAATGTAGGGCTTTTTTCACACGTATTATTGAGAGCTAATAGAAGTCTCAGCATGTATGAAACCCATTTTAAACGGGAGAGTCAGGCACATGTTGGATTGATATTGTGCGAATGGCTCTAGGTCACATTTGACCTTGTACAACATAAAGCTGCTTGTTCCCCAATATGGAGAGAAAGCAAGTCAGTCAGAACAGAATATAATCCTAATACAGATTTTTCAACTTTTCAACTTCACTTTGTTCATTCCCATAATATGGAAGGAAAACACAAATGAATGCACAACTTTTATGTGAATATTCCGAGTTTGTTCATCAAGACAAACAGCTGGTTGGATTAAGGTTCAGGTCGGTACCGTTAAACTATAGAAGAGCAATAATAAATATCAACACAGTTCGAGACTAGACGGTGAACATAGTGGAGCATTTAGCAGCTAAAGAGCTAGATACTTTCCTCAGGAGTTGGTGGAGACCAAAAACAGAGCTAAAAGGAGAATGAATATTGGACTTACATTCATCAGGTGGACACAAACACCACCCCAAAATGAATGATGATGTCGCTGAGTAACCACTGGATGTGGTTCACTATATCAGCTTAAAATATGCCAAAGTTCACAACATGTTTCCACCTGGCGCCAAGTAACCAAATAATCTCAGTCAGTTGTAAATCAGAGATTTTTATTGTAGCTTCAGATTTATTTTTTATTTTGCTCCCCTGAACATTACTTCAGCATGGATGAAGACGCTGTATATGATCATCTAGATGCAACAAAATATTTCTTTCGTTTACGAGGAACTAAATCAAAGAGGCTATTTTTTAAATTAGTAATAAATTGCACATCGGGAGGGAGATTTGAAAAGATAATTTCCCAAACTGTCCTAGATGCAAAAACAAAGGAGTATTTATTCATGCTTCCATCACATCAGTTTGGCATTGAGCTTAAGATTAGTCCATGTTTGTGTCTCATGCCTGATCGCTTTCTGGATAACGGAAATCGCAAAAAAACATATTTTGTTATTTTGGAAGGAAAAGTTGACCAATTATCAGACATGGTTAACATTAGAACGATTCGGCTAATGAGCTGATTTAGGACTTTCATGTTTGGAAGATTTTCAGTAATGAGGATTTGTAGGTCAGAGAGGACTACATTTATCTTTATTTAGCGTATAGGAATTAGTTTATGGCTGTTCTCACAAGGCATTGCACAATTTAGTGGGCTTTTTTTTTTTCACTGTTACAACTTCCTGACTATAAGAATCTGATTGTTCAGATATTTGGCAAGATGTATGTCGTTTCCGGAACCTGACAGATGGTGAAAAGTTGTGTAGACGACGGATGGATGGATGGATTTTTATTGATTGTGTATCTGTGGGGTTATGGGCCGGAATGGAAGATTTGATTTGTGTGCCGGTGCTGTGATCTGTTTTGATTTTAGCACATTTTAACATGTAACGGATGAGGCATGACCTGTTCATGAGAAAGCCGGGAAAGTACTGTGTTTCAGACTACCGTTCTACAGCATGAGGTAGTTTTCAATAACCACTCTGTAATCCTTTAAGAACATTATTTATTAAGTGATTATTCCTCTTTGTCTGCTTTTAAATTGCATAAAATTGCACTCAGGAACAGCAGTAATGTAATAGCCCTAATCTGGGCTCTAACTGAGGGCCCACTGGGTTTTAGCCCTGCGGTGACACCTTACCTGGGCTTCATAACAGTATTTGGCAGCGGTGCTAACCCCACCTCGGGGCTTGGCCTGGCTGGATTCGGAAAAGTCTTTCTAATAGCTGTGTAATCAAGCCCAATTAGGAGCCAATTAGAGGCAGGGTTTCACCCATGAGGTCAGTGTCCACAATCGGTCCTGGATGCTCACCAGCTCATGGCTTTATAAATCACAATATAACAAGAATGCACTTGAGTAATAGTGAAAATGATTTTCGACTTTCTTTCTATAATTGAACTAAAATGCGGAGGGAGAGCTGGCAAAACAAGCGTGCTGGAAAACGGTGATTCAGTATGTGCTACAGCACTCTTTGAGGCACAGATGTGTTATAAATCAGACTATCTATGTATAGACTGCAGAGTTTTAAGCCACAAATCAGCTCAGAGGCCACCAAGGCATACAGTAGTAAGTTTTTCTAACAGGGCTCCTCTGTCGATGAAAAGACATGACATGACATTAAAAGATACTGTCTCTGGCGTGGCTGGTGAGTGTCCCTTACCTCACAGATTCCTGTGATACGGCTAAAGTAAATTTGGGCCTTGTTGTATATGCCTTACAGAAGTATACTGTTTATTTAACATCTCCAGTGTGCTGAGTTATGACTAGTAATGATTACTCAAATGCCCAGTGTTTGGGCTATTGTACCAGGAGTGCCTCCAAACAGGCCCACTGGTGTTTATTTGAATTTTCCATTTTATATTGCCACGTGTCATTAGGCTGTTTAGAGTTTACCCTGAGTGATGGATCATTTCCTTCACCCCTCTCCACTCACTAAAAACCTGCTGGGATGGCGCGTGCTTGTCTCCTAAAGGTGGAGAATATGTGCATGTGTGGGAGATAATGGCACCCAGAGTGCATGACAGATGTCTTGTTTCATTACAATACAGACAACACCTATACAACCAGTGTGCCGTCTGGCCCTGGGAGAAACAAAAGCTGAACTTTAAAGCACCTTCTCCCCCGAGTTTTCACCCATCTCCCTCCAGGTCGCTGAACAAAATAACGGGAACATTTGTGTAATCTAATGCAATCCAATACACCAACCCTGCAATAAGTGATACCACTGAAAAGCCTTCAATCTTCTGTGGCTCGTGGTGTTGATGTATTGGATTGCATGAGCTTGTAACGTGTAACTATTACATTGTACCTACCATACACAGTATATTACAGTCTGCAGAGGTCACTGTGGTTCCTGAATGCATAGTGTGTTTACTGGCTGATGATTTATTCTCAGCCCGTCACTGCTTTTTAACCTCTTTTAGCTTTTTCTTTTTTGGTTTTACAGCCTCAGATTTCGTTCTCAGCATCCCTACAGTTGCAGGAAGCTGTTTTCACAACTCAGTCTCATGGAAGTTTGTGAAATAGTCATGAAAATCAAACATTCAAACAGACAATTTTTTTCATGTCCCTCTGCAGGAATTTCAAACTAATGTATTTCTATGGGATTATCTTTTTGTGTCTATATCGCATCTTTTTTCCTGTTAGTGGGACTAAAGTAGGACCTGGGAGAACACAAGCTCTGTGTGTTATTTCTCATTTTAGATTCATTTTCATTTGTTTCTCCTTCCTTCCTGAATAATCATGTTTTTTGTCAGTTTTGACAACGAAAGCGACTTGATCATTTAGACTTACGGAGATACTCCGCTTTTCATCACTGTCGTCACTTCCTGTTAAACATCTCTCAACATAAAAACATGACAGTGTCCTTGAGAGTTCAACAAAACAGTGGACCATGGTTAAGGCCGTCATTTTGAATGATTTCCTCCTCGATTCTAAAAACAATCAAGCTTTTTATCCGTTCATCATTAGCTATGAGCCTCATTGACTTCTATTATTGCTATGATACTGTTATATTGTTTTCATTGCTGTATTAAATCATAGATCGTCTAGATGCAGTGTTATTACTAATTTGGCTGAATTAGACATTTGATATATATTCGATAGATTTATCTTTTTACAACCCTACTTTGTAAACTGTAAGAACTTGACAATCCAAACCTCATTTTCTAGGATAGTAGCTTAAATATCTAGCAGATACTTTCATCAGGAGTTGGTGGAGACCAAAACAGAGCTAAAAGGAGATTATTGCCCTCAGATTCATCAGGTGGCCAGAGGCATGACTCCAATTAAATCCAGATGTTGCTCCTTGTCTGCTGGATTTGTAAAGTGATAATTGTTTGTTAACACGTTCGCCAGCTAGCAAACTACTTCTTCCCCTTGTAACTGCATTTACGTATGCATGTATGTGAAAGCATGTGTATACATTTATGTGTGTTGATATGGATCTTAACACGTAATACGAGTAGCTGTTGCACTGATAACACCTAATGGGGATCCGCATAAACAATAAACAACAAAGATCTCTCACTTTAACCCAAATTAAGATTCAGATTTTGGACTTCCTTTCCAGAAACAAAGAAAGAAGTACCAGGTAAACCCAAAGTCAAGCTGTATGTCCTCTCAGAAATGACATCACATGTACAATGATCATGTTTTCCTGCATGATAGACTTGTTAGTTTTCAATTAATTGCATTGAGCATCAGCAAGAGATACTCACCATTTTCATGAATCATGCTGCTCAGACCGTAAATCATGAGGTAGGAGTGTAATAAGCACATAAAAAAGATCTTAGAGTGGTTCTTTAAAGCAGTTTATATTTGGTCTCATTGGGCTAAAATTCCATAATAACCTCTCAGCATATTGTAATTCAAGTCGGCTTGGAGAAAACTAGACTCGTGCACCTCCTCTTGGCTGTGTTTTTTTCAGGCTTTAGAAAATCCAGCCTGTGACTGGAGACAGCCAATCACAGGTCCTTTCACAGAGCTTTTCCTATTGGCTCTTCTACAGAAAATGCTTGATTCAATAGTGGAAAATCTTGCAGTAAAAGTTACTAATCCAGCAGTGACAACAACTGTCACTGCAAAGCAGTTCAAAGAAAGAAAGATGGACGTGTCAAAATAAAGTCTAAAAGAGAGGCTGAGTTTCACCGAGAGAACTTTGCAGCGAGGCTACTAACTTATCCCGTGCTCTAAATGTGCTGCAGCGGCTTGTTAGTTTGTGTCATTATAAGATTAATTCCAGTTTATGGTGATGTTGCTAGCTAACAATAGAGCCTCGAACCACAGTTTATCATCTGAAAGGGGTTTACAGGTCCCCTAGTTTGTAAAGAAAACAGGATAGTAGTTCTTATAGAATATCCACAATATGACAGCATTGGGATCATAATCACCATCAGGATGATAAAAAGCTGCCATCTTCAGTTTCATGTGCCCGTGCTCGTCTGGTGGGACAGTCGAGGGAGAGGAGGAGAGCTGTATTTTTCAAATTCTGGCCTTTTTTTTTTTTCCAACTGCCTACCTTTTTTTTTTTTTAAGTTACCATAAATTTACTTTTTAATTTCAAAGGTTTAGGAAAATAGTAAAAGAAGACTAAGTTTAACTACCTGCTGGCTGAGACATCAGGGACTTTGTGTTTCTCCTCAGCCCTGAAACTACCCAGTCAAACGAGAGAGGACTCATAAATTAGTTTCCCCTGTAATCTCTACACCCTGGCTGGCTGTCCCAAGATGTCCTCCTAGATTTAAAAGCAACAGTGTAATGTTTATGTTGGCTGAAAAAGAATATGCATCCAACTCCATTTGATGTATTAAAGACACTGCTGAATGTTGTTTACACACGCAGGTGAAAGCTCGGTGGATAAAATCCTATTTTCTCCCTGTTTGATGTCAGCGCTTTGAAGGCAGAAATTAATCTTAAATCAAGATAAGAGTTTTTAGTTCTGGGGTTTGTGGAATCACTCAATATTGTATTTTAGATATTTCAGTGGAAAATGGGCTCGAAATGTCTGATAGCACGTATGAGTTCATAACATCCTCTGATTTCCCGTGTTCCCTTGCATCTACTTTACATTCATTTTCTAACAGACGGTCAGACGCAATGCTGTAAGACAGAGCTGTATCTCTTGAATTCTCAGCAAAAACAAGGTTTAATTTATCGGTAATTCGATAATTTTCGAAGAATTTGTCACATTATCACGGACAGTCAAATGAGTAATCCTTTGGCTGCCTGTGTTTCTGATAGATAACCCGGCAGAAATCCTTTCACTGCACTGTGTTTGAGCTGTTCAAGCCCCCAAAGCCCTGTTTCATGGGAAATGGGAGTATGCTTATTTTGAAAGTCATGCCTGATGTGAGTAACACACTGTGGCTCCTCTGTTTCATGTGCGACTCAAGTCATGAAGAGTGATGAAATCCATTTTGAAAGCTACTTATACAAGTTATGTCATGCAATATTCATGTCATTTGTGGTGTGAGTGATATATTTGCTATTGTTCTAAAAATAAAAAAAAGATTTTCCTGAAATTTCCCCCGAAAGACTTAAGGAATCTTGAAATGAAACAGCTTGAATTGAGCACATTACACAGGTTGTGGAAAGAAATATTCCTACCATAAACATGGCGTCACTGTACATATTAACACGGAATTCTTTCACGCCATTGAAAGTGTGAAATGCAGCAAACGTGATAGAGACGAACCACAAAAACAACAATGTTTGACGGAACAAGATGTTGACTGTGCCTTGATTCCCACACTAATTTCATACCCTGATGTATGACACTGTCTACAACCTGGAAACATGCCTTTCATTACTGGTAAACCTTTTCTGCATTTAAGTTCAATGAAATTGAAAGATGTCTTTATTGAGCTGCATGAACGTATTGTGCATAAACATACAGTGAGCGACTTTCTATGCACCATCATCATATTACAGTCCGCGCAGCATTTGGTACTCATTGCTCGGTTCCTTGAGGGTGTGAACAAATCAAAGCGAGGCCTACGCAAAACAAAGAGCCGAAAACTGCTGATAATGTCGCCTCTGTTCTTAGATGCGTGCTTCGCTGCTCTGATATGGATAGAGTTGGGTTTCTCAGGCATCTCCTCGCTTCCGTCGCTGGAGCCGTCCTCGATATGCAAACGCTGGTTTCAGTCCCTGCTAAAGTTATTAATGCAAACTGCGGAGAGATTCTGGCATCTGTGTTTATTTAGGGGGGTTGGGTTGAGTTTGAGGGAGGCAGCGTGGTTCAGTCAGTGCGAGGAGGAACATCAGGAGTCCAAATCCACACAGTTAAAAGATAATTCAGATTTATTACAACTTTGGTCTAATTCAAACAGTTTTGGCCATCATTTCCATCGTTTATGATAACATTGTACTTGCCAAAGAAACCGTTCAGATTGGGGAATGCGGCAACAACGTTACAACTGAGTCCAACAGGGTGAATAACACAAGCAAGCAGACATGTAAATAAGCTAACAGTTTAGGGAGATTATCGAAATCACTCATTCTCATTGCCCAAGAAAACTGTCTGTAATGCTATGCTAAGTATGGCTGTAAACTGATGGATGCGCCAAGCACGTAGGCAATACTTTTATCGCAGCTTTATTTTCTCTTCCCAGTAAATTCGTGCTAATTGAATTTAATTGAATTGAACTTGGGGTTTTCTTTAAATCTTGATGCTACTGCAGCCCTCTTGAGCAGCCCATTATACAAGAACAAGCAAGAAAGATGCATCAACTCCTACTTGACAAGCACATTTAGTACTTAGTAGAGCACCTGACCTGTTGCAAATGTGATGCATAGCCAGACACCAGGTTCTGACAGCGTTGCTGAGGAATCTTAGCCCATTCCTCATGGGCAACAGCCTCCTGCTTTTCTTGGGTTTGCGTGCTGCAACAGCCTTCTTCAAATCCCACCAGAGATTTTCTGTGGGATTCAAGTCAGGCGACTGTGACGGCTCTAGTATCTTCCAGGACTTTTACCGAAGCCAAGCCTTGATGGACTTTGAGGTATGCTTGGGACCATTGTCCAATGACGTCCAAGCTTCAGCTTTCTCACAGACCGCTTGACGTTTTCTCTTAGGATTTCCTGATACTTGATTGAATCCATCTGTCCATCCAACCATGCCCTGCAGGTTTCTAGTTCCTAGAAGGAGCAAATGAAGCATCTCTGCATTACCACGCTGTATGTCCAGTTGTCCTTATCTCTAGTGCAATGGTGTCATCAGACCTGCAATGGAGAACTGTGCTTGAAAACAAGGTGACCACATCTATCGGAGGAGACGTGTGGTAGTCTCTACATATCAAACTGGCACTCCATGTTCCCTGTGGACAGACACAGACAGAGGAGGGTGTTAGCTGTAGTTAGCTATACAGGTGGCAGTGAATTCAGTCAAGAGATGCTGTACTAGACTAATTTAATTGGTTATTCTGCAGATAAAGTAGAAAAACAGGTTGTTTTATCTGTTTGAATGTTTGATGGTGGTCAGAAATGGTATTGTTGTTGTCTAGTGTGGCCACTTCCAAAGACTTAAATTGAACACCCTCTCCTGAGTGGTTCTACATTGAATACAGGCTGGGTAGGAATTGACTTGGGGAACTGTTGGGTCAATGTCTGACGTCTGTTCGTATTCTCTTTGTGCCCTTTTGGAGCCAGACCAGCATTACTGTAAGGTTAATGTAATATTACCTAAACTACCCAACAACAGAGAAAAGCAGGCAGGTGAGAACAAGAACAGGTGAGTGTTACATAGTGCCTCCTGGGTAATGCAGTTCATTTACGGCCATTATGAGCTGTCCAGAAAACCTGGTATGGAGAGGACAGCAAGGAATATGTCACTGAAGAGTAAAATGTAGAAGAGCCGGTACTGACTGGCCCACTTCATGCGCTGGTTGTCATTACTAATTTGTTTGTTTGTGTCCACCTGGTAAATGTGAGTCCAGGTTTTTAGCTCTTTTGTCTGTCTGCTGTTCGGTGCTGGTGGAGGTAGCGTAGCGGGGGTTTATTAGACCCACGCTACGCTACCTCGTAGATGTAAAAGATGTTTTCTTTTTATGAAAACATCTGCTTGCTGTGTCTGGGAAACGAGGTTGACGAGAACCTCGTGTCTGGGGTCAAAACTATGTGCATGCTACATTGCATGAGCTGAAAGATGTTAAAATGTCTCTGTGGGTTTGTCACTACGAGCGATCCCTTTCACCGCACACATGGTCTTTTGATCCACCGTTAATGTAGAGATATTAACTACAACAGCTTTAAGCAGCCTGACGTATCACTTTGAAAGGTGCTTTTTTCGGATTTGCACATGAACGTCTCTCTCAAATTCATTGCATGACAAACTGATGTTTTGTATTTTTAACCCACCCATGCCCATTGACTCTTTCTCCATATTAAATATGAACACCTGCTCTTGACTTGATATGTATGCACGATTCCTTTATTCCCAATGAAGTTCAAATAATACCCCAGACTCTTCTTTCTTTCTTCTCTTACATCAACCTACAGCTCATAACACGGACTTGATGCACTGCGCTTTATTCACAAGAACAGGAACATTTGTCAAAATGCAAATAAAGATATACGAGTGCAAGAGAGGCTTTGAGGAAACGCAGACCACCTGGCTCCTCTGGCCCTCTTTACCTCCCTGCGTGAGCAGACCCCTACTAACATGAGCATGTTTTCAGTTTGTAGCAGCGGGAATAATATATCTGGATGTGAACAATTGTGCTCGTTTTACCATTACAATCCAGGCTGGGCTGAGTTCAACATTACAATAGTTGCTATTACGACTGGATGACAGCAGCCTCTCTGCCCAGTCTTCAAGCACACCGCACTCACTCAAAGCTCCACAGTGAGGTAATGCCTGGGTCGCAGGCCAGATATCCATGCTCAGAACAGGGATACGAAATCAGATCTAAATTTAGAGGATTGTTAAGTAGACTCTGTAACAATTCCATCAATCAAACGGACTGACTTCTCCCTCTCATGTTTTACAAAAGAGAATATTCGACATTTTATTGCTATGTATCATGGATTACGTCATGGCTGTGGCTCATAAGCAAAGAGTTCTGTGGTGTCACATTTTAGATGCCTAACTTCAACGTCATGTTAGGCACCCAGGTTTAACCCCCCACCCCCCCAAATTTTGAGTTTTTCCTTTTCGCACTCCACATGACCAACGGCTGAACCCCTGGTTGATAAGTGAAGGAGCCTTATCCTCGGAAGAGAGCCGAGAAGCAGGTTCATCGCTCATCCTCAGAATGTTTTGATACTTTGCTCTTGATCTGAGGTGAACAATACAAGCTTCTGATAAATACCAAGCTGACTGTAAAATATTAGCCCCTTCTTTACAGGGTATCACATGAGCCTGCCTCGGGGCGTCGCTCAAAGCTCTTAATGCCTTCCACCCTGCTGCAATGCCACTTTTCCCAGGAGCTGGACTGTCTGTCAAACTGGTCTCTTAGAAAAGAAAAGAGAAACAGATTTGACATTAGAGAAAATTGGATTCATGTCTGTAATTACGTAGATATTTAATTAATTAGTTAGTTAGTTCATTGATTAATGAATTAATATACATAGACAGAAAGACAGATTAATGCTGTACTTCATTAATCACCAGGGCCATAGCTACCTTAGAGGGTACTGGGGAGAGAGAGTTTTTTTTTTTTCCTGGGGCAAGTCACACATCTTTTTATGAGCTGATCCTCGTCATTACTCACCAGGGTTCAGTAGTGTGGGGATGGTGTTTAGACCTTCATGGCGGGAAATGAAATGGTAAAGCTTTATTTTACGAGTACTAATGGTTCTTAATTGTTTCCTTGGAAGTTTCCTGCAGATAAATAATGGGAAAACAGAGACCAGTTCTAGAGTGTAGGTAGTAGTGTGAGGTACTCTGAGCCTATGTACCTCCACATTTTGTTATGAAATTGGTTAACAGAATTCTAACAACAACATCACTACCTGGTTAACCCGTCCTGACATTCCTACTCAAACGCTCTGGGTGAAGGCAGGCAACACAAGTAACCAGGAGGCCCAGACAAGCAGCTCCTCTGCCTTTAACAACCCTCAACTAGACCGTGATTGGCTGCAGGTCCCCATGTTGGCCGGCCAATGGCGGGAGACAAGGAAGGAAGACCTGAAGCTGAGGCCCACAGAGCCTGAGGAGCAAAACACAAACACATTATACACATAAACATATTAAAACAAACTGGGTTTCACCTCTTTCACTCTCCAAAAAAGAGTTTACCTGAAGCCAGCTTGAACGCCATCGGTCAATACAACACACACTACGAATGAACACTGGGATGCCTCCAATGCCAAAATCTTAGCCCTTGCCGACAGATTCTGCATCCATATATAGATATAATTTCGTAGACATGAATCTGTGGTAAATCAGTAACTCCAACATTTGAAGTTAATTAGGGAATTAGGGAAAAAATTGCCATATTAAAGCTACTCAAGGAATTCCTTGAATGTAAGCGAGAGGCGAGTTGATAAAACTAGTGAGTCCAGCTTCCCTAATTCTGAACCTGAGATACGGTGGACGGGTGAACAAACAGTCTGAGATTGAGCCAGATAAAACGAAGGAGTGGTTAAGCCCGTCTGAATGATTACCAAGCTGTTGAGCCACTGGAACTCATCAATTCCCAGTCGCTACACGCTTGTTTTGCAGAAATTACTCTTACCCAAATGACCTCACTACTCTATCAAATAACTTTGAGATAAGCGAGTGGAGGTAACAACCCAGTCTGCAAACAAAAACCTCCATTTATAAATAGCCTTAAGAGTGCTTCAGACTGCTGGGAGGAGAGAGCTCACTGCTTCACACACACACACACACACACACACAGTTAGTGTTGTACATGTGGAGCAGCAGCAGCAGCAGGGCCGGTTGAGGACACCCCCTCGCTAGATCAGGATTACCCCACTGCTGTAACAAGCCTCCACCGACCTGTCAGTGTGAGTTATGCAATATATCTTCCCTCATCTTCTCTGTCGGGAGCGGACTGATGCTAATTTATGACAGAATTACAATACTGTGTGTATTTGGCTTTTTTTTTTAAATCAGAGCCTCACTTTTATAAAGTGAAGCAATCTGGAATAGCAAAGCTAAAACATAAATAACAGTGAAATAATATTGTGCTGTGTCATTCATAAAGGATTGCAAAGCTCTCCTGTCCTCTGCTTGACTTGTCCAATTTCAGGTTCTTGTAACAGTTCTTGTGCTTCACTCCTACTTAGTGATCAAAGTGTGGTAGGAAAGGATGAAGATATTTCACTCAAGTATGCATTGTGATACTGGCTTCAAAGGCATGCAGTATTAAGATTCATAACTGCGGGCTTTGGATAGGTAACTTCAGAAGATGATAATAGCCTGAGCAGACGTTTGCGGTGATAATGCAAAGGTGAACTTGTTTTTCTAACTCAGGGAGAGAGGTGGCAATTAAAGGTAACGGTGGAAGTGAAGGAATGAGAAGAAATGAAGAGAAAATGGCGTTTCAAGTGAGCGAGTGAGTGAAAAATAGGCGAGGGGGGACAGAAGGGTGAGAATGTGGGCCATGAGGCTGGTAGCATGTTGAGGGAATATAGACATGGCAGCACTTGAGCGCCGCTCTGTTAAAGATGACAGTCCTGTTCTCCACTTATGATCCAACATGCTGTTTGCTGCTCACATCTGCTACACTGTTCATTTTTCATAAAGTCAATGATAGAAAATACTCATTGACAAGTGTTCTCCATGACCAAAGTCTGAACAAATAAAAAGTAACCTGTGAAAAATGGTATTATATTTTAAACATATAGTAATAGTAATGTTAGCTGTTATCTTATCGGCAAATGTTCCAGATATGATTATTATTAGGCAAACGTGCAGCAAGCAGCAGGGCCATGAAGACGTCTTGGCATAGGCAAATGTCGGGGGCCAGGTCTGAGGCCCCAGCCAGCTCAAGAACCAGAGGAGGGTTGTTTATAGAAGCAGAGACGTTCAGGAGGAACGTATCTTCTGGGCTGATCCCAGGAGCCGAACCTAATTAGAAACAACTGGTCGAAATTCACTTCAATGGCTACACAGATCTCTCTTTTTATGTTGCTTGGCTGGTCCTGTGCGTTCATCAGCTGCACCTCCAGGCTCATCTCCATCTCTTAAGACTCCCCTGGCTGCACGGCGTTGGTGGATTTCATGGATGGTAAAAAGAAATTTGAGGCCCGTCACCTAACTCCCCAGCGTTATCTCTCTTCTCTCACACACGAGCACACATGAGCACACACACACACACACACACATGCAGACACACACACACACACACACAGGTCTTGTCTTGAAACAACAGGCTACAATCACACTTGTCAGGTCAAATCTGTTTCCAATTGGCCCTGGACTTTCATGTGTTTAGACCTCGCCCTGTTGCTTTTGAGAAACATTACATCATGGACCTGGTTTACTGTAGCTGCACTGTAGGTGCCTCGTAGCGTTTTAATCTCTCACCCCCGCTTGTGTTTGGAGTTGAGTCAGTTATCATTAGTGATGAGATCACCGAGGGATCATGCTGTAGAGCAAGAGTGCCACTGCCGAGTTGTTCAAATCCAACTATTCAGTGCTGACCCGGTGCACAGCGTGATTTCTACCACAATGCAGCATCCATACAGTGATTACATGTCTGGCAATATTGCATTTTGGCACACACGAACCCAGACGTGAACCCCTCCAGGCTTTCAAGTCAATCTAATCCTGTCATCAGACCATCTCATGAGGGAGTTCCTCATTCAATTGGCATCCGAACGTTCTCTCTCAGACGAGCACTGGCAGAGGCAGTCTCTCATATTTGAACCAGGTGATGGAGTTTCACGTCAATATTTCTCATAATACAGGCTAAATAATCACAGGGAAGACTTATCATTGCTTCTGCGGCACAAATCCTACACGACGGATGGTGTTACTCCTAAAAAATAAGCTTTATTTTCTCACCTGATACTATTAGTGGGGAGATGTCTGTGGAAATATACTGATAGAGAGAATGAGAACATTTGAGAAAGGGCTGTTGTGAAATTGATGTGGAGATGTGCTGCGAGCGTGAAGGATGAGATTGCATAAGATACATATACAGCACATAACAGAGCGGGCCTGTGCAGAGACTCAAGCCAGACACTTGGTGGTTATTTGACTCATGAAAGAAAACAAATCAATCCTCGGCTGAAAATAAACTCTTCACTATTGACTACTGGTCTGGTTTGACTTTATTGTAACCATAATCCCCGGAATTCACGCCCGTATCCCAACCCTATCTATTTATGATGAAGTCACTTGGAGGAATTGTCTTTGCTGCATGGATCTTAAACATTTTGGGCAATCCAATCCAATAAGTCTGACCAGTGATCTGTTCGGTAGGTAGATGTTTGGGCATGCAAGTCACAGGACTGTGACTTGTTACATTTAGGCTACTGAACCACTTCAATGTGCCACTCAGCTATTTATTTTTATTTCTTGAATATTGACGAATATTGACACAAGTTATATTTGTTCTGTTAACCCAACCCCGAGGATCCAGCTGACCAAAGACAAACGCATGCATTCAACTTAAACGTCTTTTCCTAGTCTCGATAAAGGGCTTTGAATTGCCAACACATCACCATGAATACACAAATTATGCTTCATTTGTTAGGAGGAGATATTATAAGGTAAAGCATGGGAGATATGCTGATGATGAACATGTTCAGTATGAAAGTTTTGTGTTGGTCTTGATGAGTTGGGTATAAATGTTGCTTCCTTATGTTTCTGCAAAACAAGAAAAGATCAACCTGAACTGCCAGTGCTAAGAATGCCGAGCCGTTCTGTTGCCGTACTCCCCATAAACACACATCACTGTCAGCCTATGTTGAAGGCTAATATCCTGCGTGGAGGATTCAGTCTGTTTTTGTAAAACACACATTCCTCCGTCTGTGTTTGGGACAGAAAAAGGCTCTAGGAAGTTGTTATAGCTGTGCGGCTTTTAAAGGCAAGTCAACCTAAACAGGGCTCCGTTTAAGTACAGTACATCAGCTGTATGTGGACCAGAGGGGGAGCAGCGTGTGTGTAGGGAGGGGGGGGTGGGGGTGATGGTGGTTTTCGTCAGTTTAAGGAGAATGAGTAATATATTCGCGTTGCGATGATTCATAGCCCTCCGTCTCCAACTGGACAGCACAAAAGGAATCACAATGAAAAATGATATAATTCTTGACCTTTATCGTAATCACGTAACACATCGAGGGCTTAGCTGTAAGCTTAAACCTGGTGTTCCAGGCCAAGGGGAGCTTTCACAGACAAATGGTATCAATTTGCTTCCAGTCATTAGAGCACATTGTTGACTAGGATGACATACTGTAGAGCCAAGCTAGCCGGGACCCCACTCTTAAATCAAATGACCAGCTTTCCCTCAAAAGGATGTACTCGGCCTTCAGCGCTGGAAGAAAATACTCATTTCAGACTGGGGGTTTAATGGTTTAGACAACTGTGGGTAGTTTGCAGGGATGATTGAAAAGGTTCCGGCTGCTAACTTCTACTTTTCTTTTTTTTTTCTCCAAATTTCCCCTCCTCTTTAAAGGGGGAAAGAATGAAAAACAAAACAACTCATTCCCTCTCTTCCTCCCACTTTCCCTGACTAGCGTGCACACCCCCGGGGAGAGCGCGCCAGAGGCGTCCAACAGAAACACCAAACAGAAATAGAGCTGCTATTTCGGTCTGAACTGGCTGTTATTTTTAGAAAAAGTGACATGCTCTACGTTGAATTACAACATCATAAGGTCACTCCATACCACCACTGCCGCACCCCCCCCCCCTTTATTTCAGACCTCTAGCCTCCAGCCTATGACTCACTACAAAGTATGTGATGACGTACCCATACTATCCACCCCCATGTTCTAATCAAAATTTTGCTATTTGGCTCATTGACCTGATTCAATCAAAGGGGGTAACTCTTACTATCCACAAAAATCTGCTTCTTGTTTGAAACGATGGTTTGATATTGCCGTCCTACAGGTCAAACCGAGCAGTCTGATCAGGATGCTTAATATGTTTAGGTCAGACTGGTCTGTTTTATGTTTTTTATGTTATACTACCATCATGGACCAGCTCCATGAAACATGCACAAAACACATGCTTCCAATTTCTTACTCACTTTAGTGTTACATCCAACCAGTGATGTAGTTAGAAATGAAAAGGTGGTTAATCTGCCAGCCTTGGTCGATTATCACCATGAGGTAAAACATTGCTAATAAAAAACAAGACGACCAAAGAATCTTGACCTTGTGCGTATGTTCATATATATAATCTGTAAGATCTTACAAAAATGTTTTCAGAGGAAATCATAAAACTGTACAAACAACTAAAGGTGGATAAAAAAGAGGGGATTAAAAGGTGCTTAATAAAGAACATATATAAAATATAAAATGAGGTACATAGCACAATGTTTTAAAATGTCTTAAGAGAAGTGGCTATAAAATGATGATAATGAATTCTCCCACTCGAAGTTCCCCTGGCAGCAGCTCCTACTGTCTAGAGGCCCTCCCTCTTCCGTCTGGAGTAAAAGGAAATTAAGAGATCTGAGATCATATATCAAGACACAGAGGTACTTGTCATCGTTCAGTGAAATCTTTTAACTACGCTAGAGGAAGAAAGATTTTTATAAAAGTCTTAGGAATGAGCCTACGTCTTTGGTGGACGGGCATGTTCCTGTCTGTGTTTGATTGATTTTCAGCTGGTAAGATACCAAAGTACCTGTGACCCAACAGATTCTTTGACCTGCCTTGTTGGTGAGATTGGTTAGGTTAGGGTTAGGACTGGACTGAAACTTTAGGGCTAGAATATCAGGGCAGGTCACAGGATCTGATGGCTTACCAAATATGGTATAACATCAGTGTTACACTTTAGGGAGATGAGAGACAAAATAAACAAACTTCATATTCATCACCTATTTGATCAATGCATCAACCCACTTCACATGAACTTTGTGTGATTTTGGATTAATAATGCGGTGCACGAGCTACACACAGCTGTTAAATCATCTGTGGTTTAACGAGTCCAGTGAACTCCTCCTGAGCTTAAGTAGAGGCAGGCTTCACCTCTGGGGCACAGGTGATCAGTTATGTTTATCTTTTTCATCACGTTAAGTTGTAGTATAAAATTGACTTATGTCTTTTACTGTTTTGTGTGGCGCTTTTCTTCTGTGGAGATTTAGCCAGTTTAATGCCAGGACATGTGTAAATGTTCCACCAAACAAGTCCACCTCCCAACAACTATTTTGCGAGGGCGCTGTCGCTGCAAGGGGACAGACCTTTCAGCACTCAAACAAAGTATGGAAATAGGTCTGGCAATGCGACGCTGACATCAATGCTTTATGTAAATCTAATATCTAAAATGAAACAATTTGAGTGGCTATGTGGACAGAAGTTCTCCATCTGTGTCAACAGACAACAAACTGTCTTTAAGCAAATCCATGCATTTATGAATTCATGCAAAACCAGAACCATGGGCAACCATGATACCAAAAGATAACATAACATAACAATGATCTTTGCCTGACTTAAACCATGTCAAGGTTGCCATGCGCAGAAAGAAAGAATATTAAAAAAATCTTCTCATTGAACTTTAATGATAATTTTGCAGAATCACCCAATAAAAGTATTCCAGTCCTAGGGGAGCATTAAGACATTTCTATCAAGCGCACTTGCATGGTTGGCTGGTGGTGGCTTGGTTTGTTCCTTATCATTCAGTGCAGAACTAAAACAAAGAAAGCTTATGCAGTTGCTCTGAAATATGCGGTCCCGTTTGCATAATGGCTATCTCGCATATCCAGCAGTCTAAAGCTTAGCTGCAGGTGACCTGAATTCTTTGTAGGGAAACCAGAGCAGAATCAGCCATGCAGAAAAACAACTGTCAACAAATAACGATACATAGGCTAGCTAACCTCAGGACTGTGGTCACTCCAATCCCAGCCGACCACTACTATATAGACACAACTGCTACTGCTACAGGTTGTTGTAAATGTCAACACTTCAGACACTGAGGTGAATATCATTATATAGAATATTAAAGGGAATATCATTTATCTTTCATTCAAATGTCATAATGTGCTTTCCAGTGAAACTGCAAAAGCATAAAGATAAAAATAAACATAAATAAAGGCAATAAGATCAAACTAAGTTGGAGTCCACCGAGATGGACTAGGACTAGGACTAGCAGCGGGTCATGTGGACAAGAAGCAGCTTGTCAAAGTCAAAGTAGTTCTTTGTGTGTTACATAATAACACATAAGGGCCCCCATAGTGATGTCTGACAATATAACATATAATAAAATAAAATTCATAGGAGATATTTTTCTGGACTACATTTGATACTTTAAGCTTACTTTGCTCATTACGCTTTTCTTGATGCCTCCACGGGAGATGGCAGCTCACTGACTGGTCTGGTGAGTGTTAAAATGATAAAACCTTCAGGAGGGTTTGGAGCAAACCATAATGCGATGCATAATAAGTGCATCCTTTAAAGTTACAGACAGCAAAGCTGACATACAGCTTGCTCTGTGCCAACTACATCCCACTGCTTGGAAACTCAGGAGCATGCATTTGTTAACAAGTCGTATTAATGTCAATGTAATGACAAATACAACTGTTAATAATTACTATGTCTCTGACAACACTTGAAGGCAGCATCTATTGCCTCTCATTCCACTGGAATTATGTGTTTTCCAGTGAAACCACTGGTCACCAAAGGCAACAGAAATGACTATTTATAGTAAACTTGTTCAGGAGATGGGCCACCCGCGTCAGCTGAAGTAGTCATCCTTTGATAACAGGATTTGTTAACATTAATGTGGTGAAGGCTAATGTCTGGATAGTATCAACTAAATGCTGAAATGTTTTTCTTGTATCTTGTATGATGGATTCTCATCTTTCCACCTCATCAACCTCATATATTTTTCTCCTCCTCTTCAACTATCGTCGGAGCCTGTATTCCTCTCTGCAATTATGTATTTATACACATTTAGTAAATTCAGATCAACCACTTAGCACGCCATACACCACCAAATACTTCCACCCTGAGGCAGTTTTTGTCCACAAGTGTTTGCTAGCTTCACTATCTGCCTCTAATAAAACAGTGAGATATATTTTAGGTCAAAGATGAGTATAAACATGTGATGCACTGTTCAGAAGGAGAACACTTGACGGCGACAGTCTTACTGAACATGTTTATCTTCTTAGAGAAGTGACATCAGCTGCCTGCACCAAACTCTCCCTGTTATTCTCTGTCCCTACGTTCTCATTACATAATTTGGTGCATGCAAACTGACGCTTCCCACAATTTATCAACTGCTTCACTCTGGAAAAAAAAGAAAAGCAAATAAGTATCCTCATATAATTAGGGTTTGGACTAAACTTCCTGAAATCCTAAAAATCCTGGTTTAAAAAAACCAAACATGCTGGAATCAGACATCATATCCAGGTTACTGATTAATGACTGGTGCCTCCTGAATTTGAGTTGCACAATAGAAAATTAGACAAACGTTTCGTGCGGTGGCTAAATTGTATCTTTGGGCTTATCTTCCACAGCTTCTTCTTCTCCTGATGTTCAGATTGAGTGGCTGGCTAAGAAGGCTGTTGTACTGTTTATATATCTGATCTGAAACTCGATTTAAAGTGTGTTAGAGTATTATATTTTGGGGCGTTTTATCCCTTTACTTCGCTTTTTTTAGAATTAGTAACATAGTATTGTACGGGGATCTCAACCATCATCAGTTATGCTGTCTTCCATGAAGAAGTCACATCCCAAATATGATCAAAACTTGGCACTTTCCCTCTGGGTGTGTCATTCCACTGTTTCCATTGATAGTGACAGAAACAGACGGAAGGAAGCCACTGTCAGATCTGCATTATGCAAAGCAGTGTGGTGGCAGGCCGTGTGCTTTGCATGCTCACTGTTGTTGGCTATGGGAGCGAGCAGCAGCGGGTGTGAGGACACTCACTTCTCCCTTCTGGGTAATTACTGTACAGGAAATTGGACGTAAAATGTTTGAATAATCACGTATCTGAGGTGAGTTATGGACAGAGCCTACAGTAGTGAAGTAAATTAAAACAAGTGAATCCAATTACTGTTTATGGAAAGCAGCTGCCCGAGCAGCATATGTTGGTGAGTGAAACTATGAGACTAATGTTGAGGTTTGGAGCTCTGCTTGCCTGTATAACACGATGGCTGTTTGAGTCTTTCATCTGTGCATGGATACAGATTGACAAGCCAAAGGACTTTTCGAAAACCTCATGCTGCATGTTGTGTTTGGTAGAAATTACAATATCATAGGCCTACATCTGAAGGCCTGAAGTCAATTGTCTGTCTTTTTTTGTCCCGGTTAACTCACGCTCCACGAGGGTATTCTGATGTCATAACAACACGATAACTCGCCTCTATGGATTTACAGAAAAACAAGGTTGGTGTTTGCTTACAGTCGTGGACAAACTCTGTTATCCGTGTGTTTATTTATGTACACTGAATCAATTCATCTGTGATACAGCCAACAGTCATGTACTGGATAAGCTTTCGTTTCAAAACATTTGGATTTAATTATCATGGGGATATGATATCCAAACAATCTGGTTTCTTCCATTAATAACATGATTGCGGCATGGCAGTGTGAGCTAAGGCCGCAGCGTTTTCATATATTTTCGTGGATTTGGAACTTGTTTACTTACTATTATGGGCATGAGGCAAAACCCAATTTAGAGTAATGATACAGTTTACGTTTTGGAGTTTTAAAAGATCTGTGCGAGGAAGTGTCCTGGTTCCACAGCCTGCAGTATCCCGAGTGAAAAACAAACATTACCCGTGTGACTTTTTCCAGAATAAAAGAATCCTCGCCCGCTTCGGCCCTTTGCAGGTCATCGCCGTCGACATGAGGAAAAGGAAATCAGCCAAAGGTTTTGTCTAACTGATAGCTGAAGCACTGTACATTGAGGAAACGTGAGCGGTGTGTTAGTTTACAGATAAAGCGCCACAAGGCACCATGCTCTATTTATAGGCATTAACCACGGTGCAAACAGGAGTGTTCTGCTGCTCCTCCAGATTACACTGTCGGACTGCAGGGCTGGAAGCGGCGATCATCTGGCACCTGATTTGGAATTTGTTTCGGTGTTTTAATGACAACATCAGTTTCACTCCCATTTTTGATTATTGTTGAAGTCTACTTAAAACATTTTAGTTTTCATTATCGATATTTTCAATTGTAACATTCGAAGCTCTCTGGGGCTGCAGCCATCTGTCATGGTAATGGTTACTATGGTTACAGGTGTTATTGTCATGTTTTGAGCTTAGTGGGCAATATGACTTTTCATTGAATTTTCATTTTGAATGCAGTTGTTACTCTAAAACTTCCTCACTGATGGTCAAAAGCTGCTATTAATCTCGCGTCAGTGAGCCCTAACCGAACACTAAGCTCACAGTAACATGGACATTAACTGAAAGCGCTGTTCATGCTGATTGTTGTCGTTGCTTATGTTACATTAACGTTAGCTTACCTTTTTAGAATTGCTGGCCAGCCTGCGTGTATTCATGGGTTGTCCCCACTATTTAGTTGAGGGATCCTGTGTGTGCCTGTTGGGGAGGAGGCTGTAAAGAATCCCCTCAATAGTTGTGCCAGTTATCGGTAGTGATACTTGTCCAAACTATTCGCATTCTGGGTGTTCACCTGATCCTGACGTCTATGAACTCCTATGATTTGACCAAATTAAGAGTCTTTTTGCTGTTGATTTATTTCGCATGGCATGCTTTTGCACTTTAATGGTTGGATTTCAATAACAACTTCACTCATTTCACCAATAACTTTACTGCTCAGTCATAAGTTATATCACATTTCACACCCTCATAGATCTTATGAAATTCCTTTTGTAACACAAAAGGATAATACGAGTTCATTTGTCCGTTCGTCTGTCTTTTGCATTATCCTCAATAAAGAGTAGCCCCTGAAAGTGAAACCGATGATGAAATGTGTGACAATTTTTGTTGAGTTTCCATCTTGTTTTTTTCATATAGTGTTGTACTTTGTCCTAGTTTCCTTTGATTGAGTTAACAGCAGTTGGGAGTATATGATCAGTGGTTAGAGTGTGTACAAGCTTTGTGTAGGTGTGTGTTTGTGTGTTTGCCTGGATGTGATTTCAGTGGGACTCCCAATGGTTGAACCATTCTCTTTTTGATTTAGCGCCTGCAAATTCCTCTGAGTCGCAGCAACAATATTGTTATGTTTCTCCTCTCAGATCCAGAGGAGACCAGGGAGACACTTGATTTAGGGCCAGTATCTCTGAGCTAATTCATTACCAGTTTTTACATTGGAGATATATCTGAGAAAAGGCCACTAGGTGTGTTAGGCTCTCCTTTTCCTCTCATCTGATGACCTAAAAGCATGCAGCAGTCACAGTGTCCAGTTTCATTAGGAGGCACATCCTACACATGGCAGGAGACAAATCATTTAAATAGGCTGCGTCTATTGTCAGTTGTTAAGGGCTTACTTTGAGTGCTGTGCTCATATTTCAAAGAGCTCTCTTTCCCTAAATTGGTTTTGATAATCAGTATCTATTGGATGGCCTGCCATTAAAGGGCTTTACCACTTTATTCCACAGCTTGGCCCGTTTGTCATCGTAACCCCCTAATTAACCTTTTACTTTTGGCATCTTGTTTATTTCACCGTTGATTTTGAAGGGTGCCCTTACATTAAGGACTGTATTTTGACTTTGTGCAATGCCTCAGCGGCTCTGCGCCAAAAACCCCTAGTGTGTCCACTGTTATCTCCCTCTGATAACACTCTCTTTTTGGTTTCCCTCAAGACACACTCGTGTTCACTTAACACTCACATGTGTTGATGTTTCCTCCGCTTTCCCTCTAAGTCCCGTGCATTAGTCTGGCAGCGTGTGGTTGGCCGTAACCTTTAACCTGATGCTCTTTAACTATGGTGAAGGGCGTGCAAACAACACACTATTAATCAGTGCGTGGTGGGATCTAATTAGTCAAGCTGGAGTTGGCATAGTGATGTCTAGTCTCTATAATACAATGGATATTGAATGATCTGAAGAATTATGGATGATTAAGCGAAAAAACTAGGGTTGTTTTTGGCATAATAGGTTAACATACAGGTATTTAGATCTTAGAGTTGAGACTGATCATTTTTAGAATTCTGACACCATATTCTGTATAATTGCTGCATATATTTAGTCTCTCAGTTTGTATATTTAAAGGTCAACACATGGTCTCTGAAGCAAAACTCTTAACGTACCCCTGGTATGAGATTAGAATTCAATGGGATTCATCTTCAGCCTGGAGAAAAGTGGTGGACTGACTGATCTTCACCGATATTCTCATAGCTAGCAAAGTGTCTTTCCAGAAGTAATGGCCCAGGTAGTCTGGATAATCCACAGATTATAGACTATGAACGGTTGCCATAGGGACTATTTCTTCTGTAGAAATATTCTCCAATGAAAATTGTTCATAGTTTGTTATAGGTCTGTGGATTATTCTCAGTAATGGAGTGTCAAAGACAAGCAAAACAAACTTAGACGCACAAGCCAAAACTATCTGCATGCTTAGACCTCACTAGAGGTAAACTTCCCATTAATGATTTATTGCATATGGGAGGACATTCTGCACCCATATGCAGTGTGGGTTAAACTGTGGTCACTGACTGTTCTTGCAGCTGGATGCCACCTACACTGGCTGCATGTTACCGGTCTGCTCATGAATTAGCACTTGGTCAAACCTTACCACATGTGTCCAATTATATTTCCAGTAAACTGAATTGGCACACACATCCTACATAATTTGCATCGCTGAAACGCAGCCTATGGGTTTCCTATGATGTCTAATTACATTGTAAGACACGAGTAATTGCAATAATAAGTAATGTGTTTAGATTATGCAGAAGTCACTCCAGATGTAAAACATCTGTTTTGATCCCACAGTTGTGCTTTTGTTACTTTACATGGTATTGTGATTGTGGGAGCTGCTGTCAAGATTGTTCACGTCTCTCATGTAAATTTCGGGCTGTAAGAGTAAACGCATGCGCTAATAGCCACATCTTGCTTCCATGTTACCCACATATTGTAAATTCAAAGTGAAGTGAATTGCGTTGTCCCATGTAAAGCAGGGAGTTCTTCTGGCATGTTGGCAGGGTGGAGCCACACAGTAGCCTTATTGTGCTGTAGAATAGCCATAAAAGAGATGAGGACTATAGATTTGTTTCTGAGTCAGCACACCATCAGTAAAATCCTTGCTTTACATGTCTCATATGAACAAACACATGGAGCATATAAATGGGAGGATGCCACCTGCTCGGCCATGTAAAAACATCAGGAATGATCCCCATGATCAACAGCAGGGCCGCTAAAGCAGGAAAACAAGAGGGCTGCATACTAGATGGGCGTTTAGGGATCCAGCATTGGGATAGTGAGGGAGATTAATGATATCAAACTTAAGATAATCCGCACAGACCAGTGTCTGACCTGCGCTAAGCTTCTGCAACCACACAGGTACGACTTCAGCGATGATATAGGTTTTTTCAGATAATCTCACGTGCTACCTATGTTTTTGTGTCTTATCGTTGCTATGTCCAAGCATGTAATTAAAGTTCTAGCTATACCCAGGATGAGCAGCAGATCCTCTGGTGCCTAATATGGGCACGACCTTCAACTGGAGAGGTCAAATTTTGATGTACTGAATAAAGAATTTGGAATGAAGCATCAAAAAGCCCTGCAGATAAAGTTACAGACAAATCTGGCAGGTTAAGCAACACCTTTGCAAACTTTAATGAGTTTATTCTGCTGCTGTGCACAAAATGGTTTTAAGATGTCATTATGAATTCTTGCAGCGGAATCTGTCTAATACTTTGGTGGGTTTGTGACACGGCTTAAAGGGATTGAGTTCATGAGACGTAATCCATGTTCAAGCCGATATGCTTTCTAGTCTTTTAACCTTTTATTTAGTGCTCAGTGTGCCCTGACCTTCACATTCATACCTGTGCAAAGTATTCACCACTGGATCGCTTCGACTTCAAAGGCTCTGATGTGAAATAATGTTGCTTTAAATATGTGCAGTAGATGACAGGATCCTGTTTGGTTTAGGAAATAGATTGGGTGAGCCTGCAGAGTTTATATGAAAAGATCAATACAGTCAGCTACATGCACTCCCTAATCAGTCACATTAACTAAGAACAGACACTATTTGTCTTAAGACTTCATAAGTTTGTGAATAAATCAAACTGTATTTTTGTTATCAAGATCCAGCCACTGATCATCACAAGCCATAAAATACAAACCTGACGCCAGTGAAATGAAGCTCATGCAGCTGGTGAGCTGGGACATGATAATGGTTTTTGATGATGTATCAGTCAACAGCTCATTTGGTTAATGCATTACTCTTGATTTGAACTTTATTCCAATTAGTCCAACTATCTGGAATATTTCTATGATGCAACTATAAAATGAAACCTTGTGAGATGAGGAAATCTTTTTTTTTTAAATAAGTAGCACTTTTCTTTACCTTGATTTAAAGTTAGAATCCTTGAGATTTTCATAATATTACAACCCCATTTTTGATAGTATTTATCATTTAGCAATAGCCATTCAATGTATACTGTATGCATGTTGTAGTTGCCTCTTGAAATCATAGTTTTCGTAATTACTGGTGTCGTCTGTCTTTCCTGCTTGAAATTTCAATGAAGAAGCAACTCTTCTAATGCTGCTGCTTCACATTAAACCTGAAATGGCATTGAAATTCATCTTATTATAAGAAATTAGCACATATATGCTTGGTGTTTGACTTGTGTCCTTTTTTGGTTGGGTTCCAACTGATAATGTCTATACTGGAATTTGATTGGTGCAATATCAGTGTGGAAAAGTAGTTCATGAAATTAATTCAGGTAAATTCAGGCAGTTAACCAACTGTAAGGTTCACATTTTTTTTCTGTCATGGTTCATGTATGAAGTGCTGAGGTCACAAGACTATCTTGCTGTTCATTTTAAAAGTTTGGTCGTCAGCACATCTGGCCCCATGAAAAAGAGACAGCTAATGTTAGACGGCTGCCAAAACAACATTCAGTGTGCACAAGCTTGACAATAGCACATTTCAAGATAAGATAAGATATTCCTTTATTAGTCCCACAGAAGTGAAATTCAGTGTTACAGGAGCAAGTACACAAACGTAAAAGAACAACAGAAATAGAACTTCAATAAAATGATAAACTAGTGGACAGAGATATGCACATAAAATACAATTTAAACAAGACGAAGTATAAAATAGGGACAATATACACAGGAGGGAATCTAAAAGAAACAAAACAACAAAAACAGGGGAACATAAAAAGTATTGCTCATTAAGTGAGGAATATGTTGTTCTAAATAGATATATCGCATAGAGTGATGTTCACTTTAGTTTATAATGTGTTGAAATAATACTCAGAAAGTGGAAAGTAGTTAGCATCCAGTGAACTGTGTGGTGACTTTTGTTGTCAAGCAACAAATGCAGTGTATTTGCCCCCAAGGTTAGCAGTGTTTTGTTGGCATTGCTATTGTTCACATAAAAAGATGTGTTTTGTTTGGCTATATGATATATTCATCTTCTGCACTTTTTGTCAGCATATACATTTAAATTACAAGGCAGGATTATGAGCTGTAGGACTAAAAAAACATATGGTTCACTCACTAGCTTCGCTACCCCAGTGGACCCACGCAAGCCACTTCAAATTGAACTCTACGGGACCTGTATTGTTAAACACACTTATAACCACAGGTGTCGCAAAATTAAGCAGAACATATAAATGACCTCACAGAATCTGAGTCAGTTCATTAAAAGAAAAAAAAAAAACCCACCAAGATGCTATTAAGTTTTGAAATGTTTAGCCTGCCTTATATCTCTCACAGTGGATTTATCCTTTTAATCTAACAATATGCCTTTAAAATGTGTCTGGTATCCCTTACAGAGAAGCTTCAGCAGTGACTAAAAGCATATTTGGCATAATGATTAAATGGTGATGACTTTTTTTTTTTTTTAGATCAATATGACGATATTGGCTCTCCACTCTAATGCACTCGTGCTTGTAATTGCTAGTGTTTAAAATTTGCCATAACAGGAATGCGCCTAAACATCTGGCCACAGTTAAATGGACCACATACACTAGATGACTATCACATATGCTGCAAACACATACACAATGTTTACAGTAGGACGCAGTGTTTATAGAATTGGTTTTAATTGGATAGTGAGTTAACCTGAGTTTATACTCATAGATCTCACTGATCAGATGTAGGGTTTCAATGAAAATACAGTGACAAGCTATTATTTTGTGTAACTTTTGTTATTTGTCTCTGACTTGGCAGAACATTGCTCAGCGTGCCTGATTAGACTTTGGGTGTTGTAATGCAACCTTTCCCGAAGAATGTAATGATCTCACACATCAAGCAGATGTTCTCAATCAATATTTGTTGATGTGAAAGCCCATTAGTTTGCTAATTACATTTGCATAAACATTTCACCATTTCATATTTACTATGCTAAATTGGTTTTCAAACAGAGTTTACATACAGTGGCCCTCAAGTGCTCGCACATGTTTGGTGCAAATACTGTTTGGCCCGAGTAATAATGTATACACGTACATATACAGCCAATCACATACTGTATGTTTGCAAACTCATGACAACACACACATATGCAAACAACATCAGCAGCATCCCGCGTCAAACAGCTTGCATTCCCCACCAATGACTTGCTCAGAGTAAGCAAACATTCATCTGCCTCTCCAGCAGAGCATCGGTGTGGTGGTGCTGTTTGTTTGGTGGACACCCCGGCTTGATGTAAGCAAGCTATTTGAACTTTGTTTACTCAAAGGTATGATTTGGACGTATGAAGAGGATCCGTCTGCTCGTAGCCCCGTGCGGCCACAGTTTAGAAGATCTAAATCGCTGTGGTTTTGGCTGGTTGTCACTAAACTGCAGAGCCTGGCAGTGAAGGGCTTGATGTAATGAGTAAATCTTCTGGTGACCACACTGGCGGTCCTCCCCAATACCCGTGAGCAGTTTTGCATCTAGACATAGCGATGATATACTAGCTGTGTCTGTGCAATTTGGAGGCAAATCATTTCACCAAAATAATTGGATCCATTTTTAGCTAATCAGTATGATAAAGTACTCTGTTGAATTTGCCTATAACATCTTTTTTTGTTGCAAATAGATCAACATCAGAAACCGCCTACATTACCCACAAAGCATCATCAGCAGTTCAACATGCTCAAATAGGCCTTTTTCACAGAGGACATTTTCACAGTGAGGAAACGCACAGGTGTAAATAATCGAATGAATGAGGGCTGGATTCCATTTAGACGCTTTAGTTTGTGGGGACTGGCATCGTCCTTGCTGGTTTATTGTCATTTTAACTTACAGGGACAGAGCCATCGTAAATGTTAGCAGTAACACCTGTGCTTTTCCTACTCTAAAAATAATAAAAACACACAAGTTGGGGTGGTGAGAATGTAATTAGCCCAGGTTTTCTATTTGGTCATATACCAAATACAAATTGGAATATTGACTTGATGAATGTCTGCAGTTAATTAATCAAAAAAAAAATTTGAGTTTATTTGCATAGCTGAAAACAACAGCACAACAGTGTGTCAGAGGGCTTTTGGATATTTGCACCCTCCATATTTAGACCTTCAGTTTGGATGAGGACAAAAGCCTTTTTCTGAATTGCAGCTAAATTGAGCCCAAGAGGCTGCGGCTCCCAGCAGACAGTTTAACATGGCTTAGCAGGAGAAGCCCAGGTGCAGTTGATAACATGAATTAATGATGGCTGCATTCCCCTCAGGTGTGTCGTTTTCCACGGCCCTGACTTTGTGCATGTTTCACTGATGTCTTTCTGGGACGCGTAAATGGATTAGAGCCATCGCTGGTGTTAGTAATCACACCTGTGATTCTCCTGCTGTAACAAGTTAATACGTCTGCTGCATATTTAGCTTTTCTGAAAGACTTGTGCTCGAGGCTAGTACGGAGTTTTAGCAAACTTAGCAAGCTAAAGACCTGGAGATTTTTTTTCTCAGAAGATGGTGGAACTAAATCAGATGTACAAGGAGATTTCAAAGTGGATTCACTCACCAGGCTTCCAGAAACACAGGATTTGTTCTTCTGCATCTGAGTGTGTAAGGAGGCAGTTGTTTGCTTACAAATGTATGTTAATACTTTAGCCATAGCAACTTCTCAAGTATATAATATATAATATAATAATAGTATATAATAGTTTTATACTAACTTTTTGATGTATACCTTTATGTTACATTTTGGCACATTTTATTGTTTTATTTCATTTAAAGGAGCTTTTTGGCAAAAGGTTTAATTCTGTTAAAATGTTTAAAAAAAAATGAGCAGTGAGTTAACTATAAAACAGAGAACATGAAAAAAGGTACTTAGTCCAGGACTTTGCACCTTGTAGGCCACAACAATGTTAAGTTACATTCTCTGCATATGTAATTGTTGACTCCAATATATTTGGAGTTGTTAAGACTACATACTTCAGACTACATTAACAGACTTGGACGTGAGTGTCCCAGACAGTACAAGAAACTTTATTCAAAGAGTACATAGCCCCGTTTCTTCCACAGCCAGTGTGCTGCTGTACTAGTGAACGTGGCAGCTGTTATAACTGGGCAACCATTTATTAGATTATAGCTGTTTCTCGGTGTGTGAAACGTTGCCTCATTACCTGTGCTTACTGTACATTAGAGGGAGTTGGGATGCCACATGTCCCTCTGGCCTTCCATACCACAAACACGACTTTTTCGGCCGTCGATTGGTTATTATATATTTGGACCTTTAGACATACATTTGGGGAGGTGACAGGACACCCCAGGAGATTTGTGACACAAGTGATGTTTCTGCTTTTCCTTTCAGGGCTCTGTGCGCTGAAGTGCGGTTTGAATCCCCTAGAAGTCTGGTTTCACTTGTTTAAACTGTCCATTTTTAGATGTATAGTCTTCATCATATATCACCCGACACATACCTCTAGAGAGTTAGAAACATGTCATGCTCTCTTCTTATAACTGGTTTGTATTAGTTGGGTCTTGATATGACAACATTTCAGAGCGCAGGTTTCTGGAAAGTCTGTTTAAATTATAGAAAGGGAATTTAATCAAATCCAGATCGCGGCTGTAAATCTGGAAAAGTATGAATAGTTTGTTGCTCTTTCATACCGTACCAGGCCTTATGGATACATCGTGCACATTTTAAGCAGTTATAGGTCTGCACCGGTCACACGTTTTAAGACAAACTGAATTAGTGGCCCCTGCAACCTATGATGAATGATTGACTCATCTATTTGCTATATCGCATACCTCCTGCTTTGCCTTTCACCCTGTGAGTCCTCTCACCCTTGGCGGAGGCTTTGGAAGCTGCACTAGCCCTCCGTGTGCTCACCACTCGGATTAATGGCTGTTTTGGCAACATATGAGCTCATGGGTAATTGGCCGAGGTGATGTTTCCTGTTGAATGCTACCTGGATCTTTTGTGGTCGCCCTCATGGTTGGTCGCTTCCCCTGCCACTAAGACTGGTAATTGAGCAGCACTTCTGTGACACCGGCTGTGAACCGTGATGAGGAAGTTATATGTTTCCTCAAAGTGTCATTGGAGAGAATGACAGTGAAGAATTGTTCTTCAGAGCCAGGGTGTATCTTTTTATGCTCTACCTAATTTTAACTCTTGTGTTAAAAATAAATGGCGGATTGTCTCTGTTGCCCACCTGCTGTCCCCGCCTGCTCCTCCTCACCTGTTTGAGAAGTTCTGCCTGTTATCTGTCTGCCTGTACCTTTTGTAAAGCGGTCGTTGTCTGCACTTGGATCCTCCTCCCCTCTGCCCACGTGGACTCTTGCAGTCTGGTGAATTCTGAAGCCCTTCCCTGAAGGAGGTGGACATTGACTTGAGATTTTCTCTGTCAAGGAAGAATGAATTCACAAACATACCAAGAAGTTTTTGGTTGTTCCAGAGAACATTTTACTAAGGCAGCAACAATACTTTTATGTATCATATATTAACCTGGCCAGTGGCTTATACGAGTCATTTTTTTGCCTAATTACTACTAGTGCTATACCTCTATAGTTATATATATAGTTATATAGGGCTATAACATATATAGATAACACATATGCATAATACTGTAGTTATTATGTTTGTCCACTTTTACAGTCCTAAAACAGACCATTTTAAAAACAGTGTTATTCTCAAAATAATTCAAAGAAGCAAGCATTAAAACCCTGTAAAAGTGGGCCTTTGTTGAACTTAATTGCTGACCCCTGGTGTTGTTAAAAGATCTGCAACCTCATTAAGTACGCAGGATTTGAACCTCTTTTTTTCACATGGACGAAAAAGTAAACCGTGAACTCCTTTGAGGATCGGCTCTCTGAAAGTGTGCATCATTCTCATTCAGGCCCGCGTAAAAGGTCTATAGAGAAAGAGAGCATGAGTTTAGAGATAATACATTCACCCAGCCTTACAGGCAACCACCGCGCTGAAAGAAAGAAATCAATTACTGCATCCACAACACACACATCAGCATATGCAGAAGAAGAAGAAACTAACAGAAATCCCTGGGGGCAAAAGTGCCAGAATAAGATTGTTCCGTTGTAATAGGAGACTTGTGATGTTTGGGTACACGATGTGCCTGTAATAACAATCTAAGTGGGAAGAGGTCTTGGATTCTCCTGGTATGAATCCTCTCAGTGTAACTTTGCCTTAAGCAGCCTGCATACATAGATCAAAATAACAGGGCTCAAAAAGACCAAAGTAAAACTGTCAAGAATGGGCACTGGTGTGGATGAATGGACATGGACGAGGCTGCGAATTCTTCCACTGGGTTATGGCCTTGTTGTTTGTATCCTGAAACAGATGTTATACTGAATCCATCACTCAGGGGGAAAATGATGTGTATGACTCCAATAAAACACACATCAGTTCTTTTTAAAATAGATTCTGTAGCACTGAAATAATTTTCTTCTCACCCTTAAGGTCAGAAAAGATGCTCTCACTACTTATACTTGTGGAGTATAAAGAGATAATGAAAATTAGGGGCTATCGCTGTTATTGTTTTTGGCTGTTTCTGCAAAATCCTTGATGCTGTCATTAGAGTAGCTGCATGAAATGGCATGACTTCATGACAGCGTCATTTCCTTGGAAAGGTTTTGTAGTCCTTATCACATGGGAAAGAATTATGTTTACAGGATCTATTAAACCAAGCAGGCTAGCCTTGTCTCCTCAGAGTTTCAGCAACTTAATGAAGACATCGTGAAATGCAGGTTATTACTGTGCCATTCAGTCGGGGTGATTTCATATGAAACCAGAATACAGCTGATGAAAAACACTAGATCTTAATTCATCTCAGTCTCTGGGCTTATTGAAAGATTTATATCTGCTGCCCTCCTGTTCATTCTTCCAAGATACATAAAAGAATATGCACGCTGAGAATGTGTATGAGTGCCTTTTAGTCTCTGTGTGTTTTTGTGTTTGCTTGTGCAAGATAGTAAAATCAGATGGCTTACCGAGCCCTCGAGCAATTAAGTTCACGCCTCTGCAAACAAGCTGGACTGTAGCTAACAGGAACCCTCCTTTGTGTCCTCTCTCCACTTGTCTGATATCACTCTGCACCAGCTTCAAACATTAGGTCCACATGGTTGTGTAATAAGCTCAGGCTTTTGGCTTTAAGGTGCAGAAATCAAGTCCTCTTCAATTAACTGGAACCTGGCCACTTCCCTGTTGTACCCTCTCCCAGATCCCACTGGGATTGGCAGAGCTGATGGGGCTCTGTGGGATCCACATTAACTGTGTGAACATTCTTGTCGTGCTATTCTGGTGCATTTATTGGCTTCTTGATTACATGCGTGTTTACTTGGCAGCTTGTTGCCCCGCCAGAGAGAAAAGAGAAGCGCGTCCAGGCATCGTGATCCACGGGGATAGCTGAAGCTTTCGAGGGTTGTGCTTGATCGCTTTGACGCGCTGTCAATCAAAGATGGAAACTGAGCAGACGGAGGCTATTTTTAAATCCCAATCCACCACCTCTGATGGAGAACAATGATGTTGACGATGAAAGATGGGGTTGAAGGTGGAAGTTGTTAATGCTGACGGTGGTCTCAATTCAAACAAAAGTCGTAGACTGCACAGGTGAATGCATGCATATTTATCATGTCCAGCATTATCATGATATCTCTGTCCGACAGGTGGGGGGACACCAGGCTGTGGAACAGGAATGCCAAGTGATAACCAGTGAACAGGTAGGATTTCTGTCAGCCTCACATTTGCTCAATGGCAGTTTGTCAGATGAGAATTACAGAAAAGAGATTAGATCCAACTGTAAAAGCCTGTCTGCTATGGTTATCACTCTGTGTTTTGGTATCTCATAAACTTTAAAATAACTGTATGTAATGGTTCATTTTGTGTATGTCAGCTTTGAATGAAACCCAGTGCATGACTTTGAATTAAATTTGTGTTGTGAAGCATCCTGGCAAAGCCATTCAACAACCGTTGCTTTGCTCACTGTGGTTCGCCTGCAGCAAGAATTAGTCTGAGACAGATGTGACATCAACGTGAAAGCTTAAAAATTGTTGCGCAAAACATTGTCGAATCTTTTGTTTACCACCAAAATTAGTTTCTGAGGTACAGCAGAAGAATAAATACAGCAGGAGTTGCATTGTTATGTTTGCTGTTACGCGTGTAACACCTAGTTTTAGCAGGTGTTTGGAGGATCATTAATGGTTGCTGGGTCAATCAATATGTATCAGATGCGGCTGAGTAAATGTCACTGTAAAACTGAGCTGGACAGATGTTGTTTGGCTAGTTGTGATGCTGAGAACTGCCTACCAGCAGCCAGTCACTCCACCCTAAGCTTTCAATACTCTTATTTCATGCTTAAATCTTCATTTAAGACCAAAACTCAAAATGGAAACAAGTTTATCACCCTTACTTTCCCATAGTGACCGCTATAGTTACCGGAGCTGTAAGTTTTTACATTTTGTCCCATGTGAAATACAGGAAGAATAAGTAAGTCCTCATATATGGTCTCAAAATGACGATTGATGATGATTTATGACTAGTCTGCAGGGATTTAAACATTACAGGCCCTCATGAAAAGTGACTATGTACATTTTTCCACCCCATAAAAGTTCCCTCCCAAATACCTTAATACATATCAATCTGCAGGAGCAGGTTTAGTTTGACTCTCAGTAGCAGCTTTGCAGGCCTACTGTGTGCGTTACCTGCCCGATGGTGTGCCTTTTGTCTGAATGAGAAAGAGTTCATTGTTGTGACATTTATTACAGCCTGTCACAGGGAAGCTCGTGGGGCCTTTTTACTGTCAAGCCCCGGCAGCGTAGGGCTTATTTCCAAACGGCCTCGTGTGTCAAGAGACCCCTAACATCAAACTAGTGTCACTCAAACATCCCTCTGGTTTCTGTACATGCGTTTTATGTTAGTGTTTTTCACTTAGCTTTCCTGGAAGGATGCCCTGCAGATAAGCAGTGTACACACACACACACACACACACCCTGTACGGCCACCCCATCTTACCTCATCTAATGGCACCTCGATTTGGACAGTTTAGGCACTTCTCGTTGATCTCCTGCTAGCGCCATTGCACGACTCTTCGTTTACCACTTCCTCCGGGTCAAAGGGGAGCACAGAGGTCAAACAGAGGTCCCGCTGCTGTTCCCAAAGCTATATACCAGGCCATACAGCTAAACCGTAAGAGATTCCTTTGAATAACACGTCTTGAAAAATGGCCAGTGCATGTCATGAGATCACAGCATCCCCGATTCTTAGAGGGGATTATCATCTGACGATATCTCTGCTTTCTTTAATTCCTCTGCTCGGGGTGAATTGCGTGACCTTTGATGAAGGGGAGGACTTTGCTGTCCATGTGCACAACGTTTTATGTCAGTGTGGTTGGACGGAATGCTAGAAGAATGGGTTGAAGGTATCAGATAAATGAGTGAGAGGAAGGTGGTGGGTTTAGGGTATGATTTAGGAATTTTTACCATTTTATTTTCTGGTTCAAATGTGTCTATATAGCTCCATATATGGACGCTTTAACTGCTTCTTCAAATGAAATTATGTCCATTAGGAACATTCTTTTGCTATATGCTCAAAAGGTATGCTTTCCCTATTTTTAGCCTTACCATGGGAAAGTGTGCACACCCTGTCCAATGCTGTAGGATTCATAGCTGGGTAAAAACTATGTTTTGTGTATCACAGAGCTGTATCATTTGGGATTGTAAAGGACATCTGTGAGTAAATTATACAAGTTTATAAATAGGATCGATGGGTGCCTCATGGAGATATAAAATATTGTTCCTTTATTCTTAACAGTTGGACTAATACACCCATCCCAACAGAGACCCAACCCAGATTTGAAACATTCATGTTCAGTTAAAGTGTATAATCAGAAAATATATATCAGGAAACTCAGATGGAAGTTGTTCTGTAAAGACTGTCTATGATAAACAGCCCTTATTACCTGCACCATCGTGGGTGAATCAGGTTCAGGTCTGACTTTGTGACCCATGAATTATGTCAAGAACAAGACGAGGTACAAGACGTACCTAGTCATAAATGAGTGCAGTAATGAAGTTCAGATGGTAGGATAGAGACCTGCTTCTTGTACCGCCTCTAGGCTGTGGGAGAAAACAGAGACGGGAGGCTAAGTGTAGAACAAAGTATTTCGATTTGATGCCCGTAAATTCCCCGTCGAAAGAAAAAGTCATGCAGAAGTTCAGCTTAGTCAGAGTGAGGCTGTGCGAGGAGATAACACGCTGTACTGGCAAGTGATCCTCGAACAGCTCTCAAAACAACTCATTGTGCAGTCAAAGTGTTGATGTTGTTTTTTTTGTCCTGAATTTTAGTGGCAGAGGGATGATGAAATGATGACTGTGATCCCTGGAAATGTAAGAGCTATATTTACAGTACTGTGCAACAGTGCTAGGCAGGTGTGAAGAAATGCTGTAAAGTAAGGATGCTTTCAAAAGTATGAAGGACTAGGACTTTTGGAACTATGTGTAACAGTTGCACTCATAGTTATTCAACCCTCATTGCAAATTCGGTGTATTGGCAAAATTGGCAAAGTTTCAGATGTTCAAATCAATCAAGCAGACCTGATGCAACTAGGGCGTCATTAGACGTTTTAGAGGCAAGGAAGGGGATTTGGTTAAAGCAGTCCTGTTCCGTTTATGAGATGATTAAAAGTGTCTGAATGTGTGTGATACATCTGATGTACTGTATGTCTATGAGAAGTCCTTCAGCTGGAGATACATGCACAAATGAACTGACTAACCATCATATGGTTCAGAACTATTGCTCATCTCAAAGATATTCAAATCTCTTGGTGTATTTAAATCTTCAAGTTTCATATTTGTAGATTCTGGTGTTTTGCTTGTAAAGCTGTGTTAAATCCAGAATAATATGCTTTCATCTTATAATAATAATAATTTGCTTATGGATGCTTTTCAGTCTATGGCCTCACACGTGTAAATCAGCATTAATTTAACACTCAATGATTCTTTTCATTAGTTACTTTGTCTTTTACAGCAACACGGTTCTTTCTTGATTGATTATAGCACTTCTCTTCTGTAGGAGGTTTGAAATACAATGATTTTCCTTCTGCTAATGTGCACTATTCAGGAAATATACTGTCGCCCTCAAAAGTATTCAACCCCCCTTTGAAATTTACAAACTTTCAGCTGTGTTCAATGAACAACTCAAACAAGAATGATTTAAATATCTCAACACAGCTGATTTTACAGGTGGTTTCTCCAAATTCAAATGGACATACCACTTTTAATGACGACTGCAGTCTCAACATTGTTCAACTCTCTGAATAGAATCCCTCATAAGAGCTTTCATTGTCAAATCAGATGTTGTCTCAAGCACAGCTGATCATCATCATCATCATCATCATCAGTCGCATCAGGTGTGACGTTTGGTTACATGTTAGAAATATGGGCAAGTCAAGAGAAATGCCTTTCACAAGTATAGTGCCACATTTAAGGTCAGACAAACGTTCTCTTTGTGAATGCATATCTCCACGTTTCATCATGAATCAGGGTGGAAGCCTTAGTCTTGGACCTCGTGTCATCCTTAACATGTGATTTAATGTCTCCTTTCTCAAAATGAACCTACCCAAGAGTGAACAAGTTAACTCTGTCAGCTTACCGGCTGAAATGACTCAGCCACTGTAGCAAGGTAACAACTGAGCAGCTGTGCATTTATCTCATTTATATTATTCTATCAACTGACTGGAGTTTAAACACTTCATATTTCCTTTACACCCCTGTTTGATTATTTGAATATTATGTGTTGATGGTTTCAGTCATATTTTGTCCGGTAATCGTTTACCTCTTTTGCTTTTGTTTTCAGGCGTTATAGTTATTAGTTAAGAACACGGGAGGAGGGCTGAGTGTGGGTATTAGCTGTGTGTATATCCTTACAACACGATGCCGCTCCTTGTGGCTGATAGGCACCACTTTCTCACTCTGGGCAGATTGCAACACACTTTTTTTTTTGAAAAAAGGACTCTGAGCTTCATTTCAAGGCCTCTCAGGTGCAGTTATCTATGGCCACCCAGGTTTTAGTGAAAATTGCTTTCACTTGGCTCAATATTAGAACATAGTAACACTCTAGACTTCAAATAAACTGTTAGTGGGCACTTAGACGACAACAGAAAACCAAAGCTGTGCATCACACCAAAACTCCAAGCGGTCTCTCCATGTTATCTGTCTGCCAAAGTTTTATCACTCGTATTATCTGGGAATACAATCTGGGAATCACTCCAGCCTGTGTTTTTGATTACGCTAAGCCAACATAGCTGAGAGCGGTACAGGATCTGACGTCCCGTTCGATGACCCCTCGGATCAGTCGCCCCCACCTCTGACCTCTGGCCTCTCTGGTCTTGACCCCAAATCTGCACGGTTGAGATTAAAGGGGATTCCCTCCTTCGCTGGCCTTCTGTTTCTGTTTTGTTGCTATTTTGAGGATAATCTCCCCTCATTTTTCAACTTTCCCCTTAAAAGTGACAAGCTCTAAAGTAAAGATAATGCAGCTGAGAGGAGGGCCATGTCATAAAATGGACCGTTTGGCACAAATTCTGTCAACTCCTCTGAGAGTTTTATTCCTCTTGTGTGTCTCGGGGATGATCTTGGAGCATCAGTGGGTGAAACGCTGCCCACCCACCGAGGCCTTTCTTGTGGGGAGAAGCCAGGAGCGTTGTCTCCTCTCTCGATCTGTGACTTGTCCCCATGTAAACAGCCTCCCTGCAGCGGGAGGAGGCAGTACGCAGCAAACTGTATTACTCAGCTGACAAAGCCATTCACTTCTGAAGAATGCAGATTTAGATTTTGAACGCTCCCTTTGCTTTATCACACTGGACAAACAGTGTTGAGTTATTGGGAGGATTATGAATAACTTTTTTTTCTACAGTGGAAAAACGGAGATGTGGCCAAGACGGAGTCATCAGAGGTCCCTAAAATAGAGTGCAGTCTGAGAATGAAGCAGGGAAAGGTGAACGGCGCTGGTTGGTGTGCTTCAGTTAAGCCGATTCTGTTTCAGCGCCACCTCATCCCACCCCCCCCCAACAAAAAAAAAAAAAACTGATTCATTTCAGTGGAATCCTCACTTTTCTTTGGTGGATATAGCCTGTTTGGGTTTTCGGAGATGCTTCAGCTTTGAAAGTTGTGAAGCATTATTGTTTTCTTTTAATAAATGGTCTTTTGTGCAGCGTTAATGTAAATGTTTTCGTTGAAGTGTGCTGCGTGTGTGTGTGTTTACTTTGGCGATAATGGCGAGCGTGCCCTTTTTTTGTTTACAGCTCTTATTGGCTCTTCACTCCCACACTTTTAACGTGATTTGCTTATTCCTCTTCTCACTCATCGCATCTGAGACGAGTCAACAAGGCATCTCCACGAGCATGTGTTGGGCCTGCGTGCACGCACTGACAGACGTGCAAACATGCAGACACACACACACATGGAAGCAGTGTTCTGTTATGTATTATTTGCGAAAGATAAATGAGTTAGCATGTATATAGAAATGAACTAGCGATGTAAATAGAGATACTCATGGAGTATCTTATTCTGCTCAAATCTCCACAGACAGTTTAGCATGGTTCCCATGACAGGGTCGCAACAGTGCGGTGGGCGGCTCCTGCCAGCCCCTTTATTTTATTTTAGACCGGAGACTCATGGGAAAGCTATTTGGGGACCTTTTCCTGTCGGCCTCAGAAAACAGTGCTAGCGGGTTGGTTAACAGGTGCAATGTGACCAGAAGGGTTTTTTAAAATAGCCTTTTTCTATATCCAACAGCTTAATATGTGCTGTTGTTTGTTTGGTTTCTGTCTCAGTGTGTAGAAGCGGGGCTGGGGGTCATACGCTTTGCTCTACGGATGCATTTATCACATACAGCTTTAATGTATGTCAGGGGACTTGTTACAGCAGAGCACCAGCTATACAATGTGATCTGCAATTCTACTCACTAATAATGCACCCTTTGAAAAAGGCACATAAGTTGTATCCAATGACTCGTACATACCTGTATATTATATGCATATGTATGTACCTTGGCCGTATACATGTACCATACTTACATAGCACTATTATATAATATTTTGTGCATATTACTATGACTGACCTTCAGCCACATATATACAGGTACTGATTACACCCTAATGCACAATTATGTTGAAATCAAAAAACTAAGAATACTGTAAAAGTGCATTGTGTGTAATTAAGGAAATATATTATAAATGATTCAAATCAAATAAGGCACGAACATATAGGTAATGAATAGAGAACACAATGAAGTGTGTGTGTGTGTGTGTGTGTGTGTGTGTGTGTGTGTGTGTGTGTGTGTGTGTGTGTGTGTGTGTGTGTGTGTGTGTGTGTGTGTGTGTGTGTGTGTGTGTGTGTGTGTGTGTGTGTGTGTGTGTGAGAGAGAGAGAGACAGATATAGAGGAGGTCTGCCAGTGAGAGAGGGAATGAGTGAGAGAGAGTCCTGTCTTTGGGAGCAGGACGACCCATGTGACTCGGCCGGCCCCTCTTTGTGTTTCCCACACAGGCTGACATGACCGGAGCTATATCCACACCATCACATTCACAAGGACCTCTGTCTGTAAACTTCCCCCTACGTATGATTGATAGCTCACTGAAGGGCACCATGTTTGCTTACGGTACTGCCAGCTGCACACGGCATAACCAACCAGTTCTTTTTTTTTTCTGCAAAGCTGCTCAAAATATGTCGGTCTCTCTCCCTCCTTTTTACTCAAACTCACAGAGCATCGGAGAAGCGATCGTGCCGATATTAGTAACTTTCTCAGGATGATGGAGGCATTTCATTTATCACGAGACCATCTATATTTAAGGATCCCGAACAATCTTTCCATCATTTTGCCCATGTTCATGTTTATTGCACTCATGGTTATGTTCTATATGCTGTCTGCATCCTGTGCTTCTGTGGGAATTATCAGATAACATGGTCTCCATTATGAAAAATTACCTATTGTAGATGCTGTTGCCATGGGAACAGTTGGCATGCATGTTCAGTTTGTATACAGAGCAGCCTCATGCTGCACAAAAATAGGGAATGCAATCGGACATTAAATCAAGCCTGCGTGTTTTGTTTTTTTTAATTATTTGATTACAATAAACTTTACTTTCAATCAAATTTACCCCACTAAATGACACAGAAAACCCAGGACCAGGCTTCATCATACCCACAGTATGATGACGCTACCTAGTTTTTGAAGGATTTTGTGACACCAGGTACCAAAAATCCTAAATTGCTGTAGTCAGTGGGTAAATTGTGGTCAACTGTTTAAGTGGGAAATATCATTAGACATTTTTTTCATACACGTATGCATTGTTGGTGCTTTTCAGTGCTGCACTAACCTCCAGCTTGAGCCAAGCCGAGAGAAAACCAGACACTTTTTGTCCGGCTCTTTTGCTCACACTGTCTTGTAGAATAGCATGTCGCTGGGTGACATCCACAGATTTTATGTAAGAAGCGGACGTAGCCCCCATGAAGTCATACATTGGTTTGTGGACCATAGACTCATTAGGAAAGTGTTCACTAAGGTAATAAATCAACTGAGAAGCTAATTTTCTGATAGACTTCCGCACTATTGGACTTCTTTTTAGAGCCGGTGGTGTCGCCCCCTACTGGCCTTTAGACAGAATACAGATTTAAGGCACTTCTGCATTGGCTTCACTTTTCAGACCTGGAATCTACCGTATGTCCACTTCTTTTATACAGTCTATGCAACATGGATTTGTCTTTGGTTGTCTTGGTTTATCTGCGTTCACAATGAATCCTGGGTATTGGTGGAAAGATTGCAACAAGTGTGATTGTGATTGTTTGCAGAAAAGAAAGTAAATACAGCAAATCCAGTGTGTTTTTGAATAATCTTCAATTCTGTACCAGCTACCATAGGCCTGGCTACACCAGAGGGCTGTACAGCACAATTAATATGTGTGTCTGTGCAAAATATTTGGATCTAGAAGACTGATGACATAGTGACTATATTACTGTAACTGTAGTTTACTCACAAGCCAGTCAGGCTAGCACTAGTCAGTCAGTAGACTGAGATCAGCTCCTACAGATTCTCCTCATCTTCTGTCTATTGTCACTCCCCCTGGTATTTTGTAATCTGATGTGTAGATGGTTCGTTACACACGTGCATAACTTCGCCTGGCAAGATGGATATTCACACTGTAGTGATTTTGCGATGCTAGCTGCCTCACAAGCTAAGGTGTTTTGTTCACCAGCGTACACTTTTTTGTTAAAGTAGTTAAAGCTCATTAGCTTAGCTCGGTTGCTAACAATAAGTTACTTATTTGCATCCTCAACCACGGTCTTAGACACTACGTGTGTGCAAACGGTTTCCTTAGTTAGGCAGTTAAAACTCTGCACACACGATATCCAGAATTTGTCTGACATCCATGATTAAGTGTGCAGTGCAGCATTATGCTTGACTTTCCATGTTTTTCTGAAGGTTTTTATCTAAACTTCTGTTTAATCAAACTGAACATTAGTTCAATACAAACTGATGTAAGATTTTGAGCGTTTGCTGCTGTTGTCCAGTGTGTGACACTATGACCTTATGTAACTATGTGAGATATGACTCTGATGTTAAAATGTTGCCTTTCGTTGACCGGTCTTTGAGACAAAGTCAGTCCCCTTGAGCAGAACCAGTGTGGCGAAGGGTGGATGCCATTGCCGCAGTAATGCCATGCCGGACATGGCATTTTGGCAGAATCTCTCCCTCTGGTCCCGCTGTCCCCCAGGACCTCTCGAGAACACGGACCCAGCTTGTTTCCCATCTTCTCGTCCACAAACATAACCAAACAAAATATGTTGCACAGTGCTGCCAAAAGGCCGATCAGTGAACGTCACCGCTATAACAACCGTCACTACTACAGCTGTGTGTCCATCAGGCAGGCCCCGCAGTCACTGTCCCAGAATTTACAGGGGCTTTCCCCGCGGTCTGCGTGGCTATTTCCATGTCCTCCACCCCCACACCAGCAGCCCTGGGAGCCCCTCGGCTTGGCATCGGTCCAGAAGCATTTTGTTGAGCTTTTTTTTTTTCATCATTACTGACTGTCACATAACATTAAGCGAGATAATTGGATGAGCCCGAGACTTCTTGAGCCAAGTAAACAGGGAGTGTGAAAGTTCATGAAGAGCCGCTGGACATCATGTTAGATTTAGAGGGCCGATACTCACAGAAGTGATTTGTGGGTCCCCAGCCTCTCGACCGTCATGACACCATCACTGTCTGTTGAGGTAGAAGCCATGGGATTTCCCATACATGCATCTGTCTGTGTTAGCAGCAGATCTGATAAGGGAATAGTAATGTCCCTTATCCACCATAGAGTGTCTCAACACTTTTTCCTCCTCTTCAGATTTGTGTGAACTGGCTCGGTGAAGCCTGTAATCTATGATATATGTTGTCTCTCATGTAATTATATTATTAGAATGACAGAATAAGCTCTTGACTGGGAACTAGACTTGAGTGTTGAGTGTTTTCTGTCTTTGTTGCACTTTTCGCTCTTGGCTTCAGATAAATGTTGCAGTCTAAAGGCACCAGAACTTCACATTGTGACATTTTTCAAAATTAAAATCACTCTGGAGAGTATTACTACCATTCATACAATTTGTAGCACAAAACATAGTATTATGTCATTATGCTTGAAAATCAGGAAATCGGTCCCTGACAACAGGCCAGACCACAGCTGCTGCTTCTAGTCGACCTCTGAGACTAACAAATACAAACCCCACCCCCACCCACAATCCCTCACTCACACACACACACACACACACACACAAACACACACAGGACGGGAAAAGAAGTGGACAGTGTCACAACAAGGGGAGGGAGTGAGGAAAGAAGTAAGTGAGAGTGGAAGTCCAAGGCAACGACCAAGAGCCAGAGCCAGTGGGCCAGATCTGAACATAGAAGAAGAAGAAGAAGACATTAAATCCAGCAGGAGAGATTTCAGGAGTGGAGCCAGCGGAGCACAGTGGAGGTATTTTGAGTATAGGAACACAGTGTGATTCCCCCCTCTGTGTCTCACCCTCTAGGGGGTCTTGAGATGGGAGAAGGATACGGGATACTGTGTTCCCATCCCAGGATCCAGGGCAGGAAACCTCCCCTGCATTTCTTGGCCGTCCTGGCTGCTCAGACTGTCCGGTGTTGGCCCACCTCAAACCTTGCCCCCGCAGACCCCAGGCCCAGTCTTTATCATGGTGGTTGACCTAGTGTCATATTTTTGCTCTAGAAATGAGATGGTGGTTGAAAGGCTGAAAGGAGAAGAGGGTGAGAAAAAGGGACAATTTGGAGTTTCAGTATAATAACGGACCCTTGGCTGAGGCCCGCCTCCTTAGTTACTGTTGCTATGGTCGGCATCTCCTTTTTAGTTGACAATCATCAGTGCTGCTGTCTAAACTGACTGTTGCTGGTTAGAGCTAACTCCCTTCTGAATGGGGCTTTTCTGAATGTAACCTGTTATCCCTCGATAGCTGTACTTGGCTAATGGTATGCCACCTTCTTGGCCTTGGAAGTAACATCATTTCACTACTGTATTGGCTGTTGGTATAGTTGGCCATGTGAGCCAACACACGTACTGTAAAGTCCATACCTGACACTATTGGCTTTTGCGTTTTAGGTTTTGTGAAGTCTAAATATGTCTTCAGATAGAGAGTGTACATTTGGCACTTTAATGACTCCAAACCTTGCTCTGCCTAGTTATTCTCAGTGGATGAAGAAGCTGTCCAGATCTATTCTCCACTTTGGCACTACAAAGTCAAACTCACGTTTTTCTAATCATATTTAGTTTTGACAGTATGAACTCATCCACCGGTGTTTTGACTGTCGATTTAACTGCTACTCAGTGGCTAAACGCTGTCAACTGAGCTCCTCTTTGTGAAAATCAGCAACACGTCGACTACTATCAGTTCAAAACGGTCCCTTTGTCTCACTGTCACTTTGACTGTGGGGGATGTTAGGAATGCGTAATGACCAAAAGGCTGTGGTTATTGGGGCCTTGGGATGTAATATGTGGTTTGCCACCCCCGCTTTCACTTGTAAGGACCTTCTTCTCAGACCAAAATACAAATAGAGCAGGTCAGAGGGTGGGGGTTAGTTGAGAGGACTGGAGAGTTTTAGAATGGCTAATATGTAGTCTTGATGGATGTGCAATACTGTCTGTTGTACAACATGGAAAAGGGTCTGAATTAATGTGACATTTTTTTGTTCAGACTTACATTTTCTGTTTTGGGGTTGGCAGTGGGAAATGTTTTTTTTTATAGCAGCTTCAACTTGATGGAGAAATTTAGAGTGATTACTTTTATATGTCACTCTTAGATTCTGACTTCTCACTTTTCATTACACCAAGAAGATAACCCATGATTGGGCTACAATTGTGTAGAGTTTTTATTTTTATTGTCAGTGCAGATTTCAGGCCAGAGCAAAAACTTTATCAAGTGATATTATCTTTCTTTTGACAAATGGTGCATTTTGTGATGCTTCCATTGTATCACACTTCAGAGCTTTGGACCTGTTTAAAGAAAGGCCCATATCACGGTTCTAATTTGATGTACCTATAAAAATGCTAGAAAAGGGACCCACGGGACTGTTTCCACCATGTTCAGATATGTTTAGGTTTAGGCACATCTTTTAGAGTTTGTTAAAAATTTTGGTTTGGGTTAAAAACAACTTCATAAGGGAACTGTCGCCCTGGTAACATGATTGGTTAAGGCTGGGAACAGTTGAGGAAGACTGGTGACTGGAAACAAGCAGCATTCTCTCATGACACATCGTCAGACCACTTCTGCCTTTGCTCCTCACGGATGGGTCCCAATTTCCACAGCACCTCGGTCTTTGTCTGGAAGCCTTATGTCTAATTCGTAGTTAGACATTTGGACGAATGACTCGATGACAACAGTCTAATTTTTCTTTAACACTGAAACAATAAGTGAAGAGGGCATAGGAGGGGAAAAGGAAAGGACGATGTCTATGCACCGAGGTCCGGCAAGGTGGAGCAGAGCTGAGAGGTGGTGACGAGGAAGATCCACGAGACGAGAGCTTCTAAAAGTCCGAAGCAGGCCAAAGTCAGGAGGAGAATACGCAATGTACAGGGCACGCAACACAAGTCCAGGAGTGCAGGAGAGGGCTCGGAGAAGAGGTCCAGCTGAAAGAGGTCGAGAATCCTTGCGGGTAAACGAGGGATTAAAGTGGACAGCTCTGGACGGGGCTGCGGAGCGTGTGCGCCATAATTGAATTTCACGCTCGCTGCCTTCTTCTGAAGTCGTGTAGCAAAGCGATCATTTGAAAAGAAAGCTATTAGTCAAGCCCTCTGCTAAGCTCAGAGCTGTGCCATAGGAAATCTGGGATTACCAAGGCAGCGGGCTTTGGTGTACTCCGTCAAAACACAAGTGTCACGACAAGCCGCAGAAACGAAGGGACAGCAACAGTGTAGCATGGGCTGTGAAATGGTAATAAACACACGTCACTTATTTTGTGGATGTCTGAGCTCCATTTTCCTCCTCTTTTATTCCTCCCCTTGCTTTGGTTTGAGTTGAGCTTGCTGCGTTTACACACAAAATTACGTGGCATTACAATAGCATGTCTGCAAGTGTTCAAAAGTATTTAACATAGTTTCCTGAAAAAAGGCCTTAGAAGATATTAAAGTCATAACTTTGATTCAAATATCTCTCTAGTTAGGCGGTAATCTTAGTTGTTTGTGTTCATTTTCCAAACATTTCAATGAACCCAAATGAAATAATTATTTTTCATTGGGTAGTTCACTCATTTAGTTGTTATCTGGATCTACCGGGCCATCCACACCAAAAAAGATTTTATCTTATGTCATAAGTTCACGTGTTATTCGCCTTGAATTTGTTCTTTCCAATTCAAACTATCTACAGTTAATGCTCCTTTAATATAATACTAATACTAATGCTAATACTAAAACTACTTTGACTACCACTGCTACTGCTAATGATAGCTGGAATAACAATAATAGTATGCTCCTTTGTCTTCCCATCTCACTGTGTCTATTGCTCCTGCCCTTTTTTGAACCTCACCTCACCATTTAGTCTTTTTTTTGTGATGCGTTTGTCATGGATCTTGAAATTTGCCAGTTCAAACGACACTGTGCCCTTAACAAGTCAGTTTGCTGCAGTTATTCATCTTATATCTGTATTTTCAAAGTGACTAGACCACTTTATGAAACAGCGTCATCAAGCTAAGCAGCAGTTATTATTTCCTTTCAGTGCAAGTAAGAAAATATGAGCTGATAGTAGGAATTGATGCTGACTTTTAATACTGTGTGAAGGATGTTGTGATTGCTCCGCAGCAAACAGCGATGAAGCTCAATAATCATTAACGGTTTCCAGTCATTATTGTTTGTAGCAATTTGATTATTTTGTTTATCAGGGCTTGCTTTTCTAATTCTCTTCCAAAACAATATTTTTATTGTTTTCTAAAAACCAAACCAAGTTGATTGGCAGGTATGGAAGCAGTAAAAAGAAAGACCAGAATGGAACAATTATTCAGCTATTTACAGATGTTCTTTCATCAGACAACATGTTTAGTTTTCTTTCTCCTCATTTCCAAACTGCTCCCACTAAATACTGACTGACATGTGCACTGAATCAAGCGTCGTAGTAAAAAATGAAAGCTCTCATGAAGCGGAGCGATGCCGTTTATTTGGTTGTTCAGAATCATAGAAAATAAACGTTGTAACGGCACATTCATCAACGGCAGAACTGTTGCTTTTTACTTCCATTGTCCCAGAACCTTCAGCAGCAGATCACATTGTTACATGGCAGCTTTTGACATAGTTATATGTTAAGACGTTGTCATAACAGCTGGCATTTTTTTTGATAGGCTGTGAACCTATACTACAGCAGGGGAATGGCATTTGAATCTGGATATATTCTAGTTCATTTTCACATAGGCAATAAAAACTTAAGGGAATAGCGTGCCAATTTTTGACTTTCTAGCTTTAAGTCAGTCAAAAGTTTGGACACACCTTTTCATCCAGTGCTTGTTCTTTATCTTCTACATTGTAGATTGATATTGAAGACATCAGAACTATGAAGGAACACACATGGAATTATGTAGCAAACAAAAAGGTGTTACTCATACCAAACCATCTCGACGTGCTGTAGGTCTGGTGATCGTGGAGGCCAGGTCATCTGACAGAGCACTCCTTTACTTTCCTTCTTGTCTCAGCCTGGAGGTGTGTTTGAGCTCATTGTCCTGGAAACCAGGTGGGATGGCACGTCGCTGCAGAAAGTGTGACTTTAATTTTGAATAAACCCCAAACAACAGTGTCACCGCCAAGGCCTCCCCACACCATCACACCACCTCCACCTCCATGCTTCACAGTGGGAACCACACATGTAGACACCATCCACTCATCGTTTCTGTGTCTCACAAATATCATCAGGCCAAGGTACAGATTTCCACTGGTCTACTGTCCACTCCTTGTGTTTCTTGGCCCAAGGGATTCTCTTCTTGTTGTTCTTCCTCAGTAGTGGCTTCTTGACAGCCTGATTCACACATTCTCCTCTGAACAGTTGATGTTGAACTGTGTCTGCTGCTTGAACTCTGTGGAGCTTTTATGTGGCTCTAATCGGATGTGCTGTTAATTTGTGGTTTCTGAGGCTGGTAACTCTAATGAACTTATCCTCTGCAGCAGAGGTAACTCCCGGTCTACCCTTCCTGGGGGGTCCTCATGAACGCTGGTTTCATCATAGCATTTGATGGTTTTCGCAACTGCCCTTGATGATGCTTTCAAAGTTCTTGAAATCTTCCAGACTGACTGATCTTCAAGTCTTAAAGTAATGATGGACTGTTGTGTCTTTTTACTTATTATTAGAACAGCAGTCGAATAGGGCTGTTCACTGTATAGAACTGTGTACCAACCCTATCTCTGCACAACACAACTGATGGTTGCAAACACATTAGTAAGGCAAGAATTTCCACAAATGAACTCTTGACAAGGCACACGCGTAAACTGAAAACCATTCTAGGGGACGACCTCATGAAGCTGACAGAGAGAATACCAAGAGTGAGCAAAGCCACTTTCAAGAATCTAAAATATAAAATATATTCTATTGACACGTTTTTGTTTACTACATAATTCCACATGCATTCATAGTTTTGGTGTCTTCAATATTAAACTACAATGTAGACGATAATAAGAGTAAAGAAAAACCATTGAATGAGAATGTGACCGGTACGGTATGCACCATGAATGATGTTTAACTTTCCTTCAGGCTGCCTGCACATAAGTGGGTGTTAGTCACCTCTTGGTCAGTTGTTCGACTGAATAACTGAATAACTTTAATAAATTAATACTTCACAGTTAGGTCAGTCATTCAACTGAGCAATAGCCATAGATGAGCAAGATTATCTAAGAATTAAAAATACATTAAGTTAAGCTAAAATGTCCATATTCACTGTATTTACTCACCCAAAGCTGTGCTGACCTATAATAATATTAATCATTTCATTTATTTACTGTCACAGCTTTTGGTGATTGATTGATTCAATTATGTTCATTTATTTGAGTTAACACAACTTGTGTGACCCATCGCTTTGAAATTACA